>NW_007062070.1:33236-46657 GCF_000164805.1 Carlito syrichta
CCTCAGCCTCCCAAAGCGCTGGGATTACAGGCTGAGCCACCGAGCCTGGCTGGTAGTTATTTCTGATAGCACTTGGAGGAATTCCATTGTTGTTGTTGAGAAGGAAGTTGTCAATCTAATTTTTATTTATTTGCAGATTGTGAGACTTTTATCTTTGTGTTTAAGTCACCTCTTTGTTTTTGGTATTCTGGAATTTCATTATGTTGTGTCTAGGTGTGGGTTTTATTTTTATTATTTTGCATGAGACTCACCATGATTTCTGAATATGATTTCTGTTTTTTACCAGATTTGTAAAATTTTCAGTCTTTTTTTTCTCCTTTGGGAACTATTAAAGATATGTTGGATATTTTTATGTCATCTTTTTTTCTCTTTACTCCTATTTTTCTATCTTTTCGTTCCTCTGGGCTGATTTGTGGGTGGCTGGCTTAGATCAAGTGGTATGCTCATGCTGATTGGTGAGAATCAATTGTGTGTATCTCTTCTCAGATCCACACTCAGTAATGCTGTTTTGGTACCTTGAAATTGGTCTTGGTAGGAGTATTTATACCATGGAAATCAGCAAATGCTACAAATCAGAGCTTTGCTTTTTTCCTGGAGATCTGACTTATTAGCACATCACTATTTAGATTTGTCTTCTAGTTCACTAGTTCTCTCTCAACTCTGTCTAATCTGCAGATGACATCCAACCTATCAATTAAGATTTCGCCTTATTTCATTGACTATATTTGTAATTTTAGAAGATAAATCTAGCTCTTTTTATTCTGTGCTATGTTTCCTATTGTCAGTTTCTTTGATCAAGTTTCAATTTCTTCTTTATAACAATACATTTAGATATTGTTATTTCACACCTGAAGTCTTTGGAGCTTGAATCCTGCTTTTTTTGTGTCTGCTGACTCTTGCTTATAGAGGATTGTTTTCTTTGTTTCATAATTTTGGAGTGTGAGCTCATTTTTGAAGGGTTTTATGTTAATTTTTTGATATGGAGTTGCAAATCTTACAAGAAGAATAAACTGGAATCTCAAATCTATATGAAGGCTTTTCCACAACTACAAATTTTCCTCTTTTATCCAGAGCCCAGACCATGGTAGCATGTTTCCTTAGTTTCCCTGGGTCTCAGCTCCACCTCCTCACAACATGCAGCTCCAAGATTCATTTCCATCTCCATAGAGCAGTTAAACCCAAGCCCCTTGGTTGACAAGACTGCCACTCTCATGCTAATACCACCACCCTTGCCAGTTCTGTTTTTCAATTTTCTCTCCATATCATTCCCACCTCCTTTTTGTCTCTTGAAATCCCCTGCACTTTTTGTGAGATTAACCATGGATGCAGCAGGATATTTGTATGTTGTAGTGACACAGTTTTCAGATGTTTCTAATCTTCCATATTGCTAGAAATGTCCCAGCCATAAAATATCTTTCTTTCTCCTATTGGACTTTGAGGTGAAAAACTAAAAATGGGACCTATGCTATGAGGATGAAGGGGGTGTTTGTGGGCAGGAAGTCAAGACTCTGCTGATATTTTGGAAATCTCCCTCAGAGGATTGGGAGGTTATTTCTCTTTGGTTGATAAAGACTCAATGATATTTGCTCCTGCGCTGTTAACCTGACTCCTTGACTGCTGGAGTATGCCCAGCTTGGCTTCAACCCTGGGTCTCCGAGAGTTTTCTCCAGGCAAGAACACTGGCAGTTCCATCTATTGGATGGCCTGATGCATCATTTCAGATTTAGACCATGAAGTTTCACTTCATAGAAGGTCAGGACTGAGGAGGATCCTAGTAGCCTCATCTAGTCTAATTTTTTTCTTAAATGTGAGGAATTGGATTCAAGGGGATGATAATAGTGCAGATCCCACAGGGCGACAGAGGAGCTTTCTCCAGGTAACACTGATGCTGGGTGGGGTATGGCGCAAAACCTGTGGATTCTTTGGCTTGTTTCTAGGTGATTTTGAGAGCAGCCAGCAAAGTTTCAAACAAAGTTTATTAGAGAAAGAAGGGAGAAAACAAACAGAAACATGCTGGAGTTGGCCCGGCGAAATAAACTGCACCTTTGCTCTTTACAATAGACCTGATATACCTTCACAATGATTGATATGCTAAAAAAAAGGGTGGAGCCCAGGTAACTGTCACTTTGGAGACTGATATCTCTGGGCTCCTGATGGAAGGAAGGCAGGGGTGGTCTTTCTTGACCACAGTGTCTTTTGTAGGAGACCTGCCTGACTGTTTCCAATTCACACATTCCTTAGCTAAAAGGTGATCTTATTATCATTTCTATGGCTTTGGTCAGTTAAGGGGTGGCCTTGGGCCTTCTGCCTTCTACAGGGAACCCGAAAGATTCTTAGAGGTTATGATGCCAAACCGTGAGAAGATTGTGCTGTCCTATTCGTACATCTGATGGGATTTCCTTCTGATTTGCCAAGGGGGTGATTTACCAGCTTGGCCTGTAGCAAAATGTAATTTTAAAAAGGTCTGAACGCTTCCTAAAACCCGCCTATGGGAAGTTGATCCATCGATGTCTGGCCTGTGCTAGCTACCCTGCCTCAACACGAAGCTTCTTCTCTGCCCCTTCCTTCTGGTGTACTAGAAAGTGTCCAAGCCTGTGTGCTCACAATGTCTGGCACACAGTGGAACGCTCCACAGATTGAAGTTCTCTTCCCTTTGGCTTCTCTCGTATATCATTTTCCTGTGATACGGTGGCTTAAAACAACAGAAGTGAATTCTGTCACAGTTCTGGGGGTCAGAAGTCTGACATGAAGGTGTTGCAGGGCTGTGCTCTCTTTAGAAGCTCTAGCAGAGAATCAATTCCAAGCCTCCTCCAGGGTCTGCAGGCATATCTTGACTTCTGGAGGCATCATTCTATCTCTGTCTTCATCTTCACGTTGCTGTCTCCTCTGTGTGTATCTTGTCCGGTCTCTACCTGTTTCATGTAAAGATACAGATGATTGCATTTAGGACCTACCCAGGTAATCCAAGAGACGTCCTTCCTCTCAAGTTCCCTAATGTAAACGCATCTTTTGCCAGAGGCGATAATACAGATTCCAGGGTTTAAGAACTGAATGTATCTTTCTGGGGGGGCTTTTTTCTGCCTATCAAACTCCAGATTCCACCGGACTACATTTTGAGGCCTCATTTTTATTTTCTTTCCACAGAGATAGCTTGTTTCCTATTTCTTTTTTCTTTTTTTTAGTTGGAGTCTCACTCTACTGCCCAGGCTGGAGTGCAGTGGCATGCTCATGGCCACTGCAGCCTTGACCTGTTGGGCTGTGATCTTTCCACCTCAGTCTTCCAAGTAGCTGGGACCATAGGGGTGCGCCACCACGTCTGGCTAATTTTTTGATTTATTGTAGAGGCGAGGTCTTACCATGTTGCCCAGGCTGGTCTCAAACCCGTGGGCTCAGGCAATCCTCTCGCCTCTGCCTCCCAAAGTGCTGAGATGTCAAGTGTGAGCCACCACACCCGGCTATTTCCTATTTCTACGTGCGTTACTTGATCTTGAGACATGCTTCACTCTTCCCAGCCCGGCTAAGCCCAGAGCGGCTCATCCCAATACGCAAAGGCAGTCGTCCCACACTACCTCTGTTATAAAGCTCCAGCGGTGTTGTTGAGCGGTTATTTTGCACCAGGCTGTGTTGGCCCAGGAGGCTCTCACCGTCCACTGTGGGTAGCTGACAGTAAAACCCAGATGCTGTGAGAGTTCAGATGATGCAGTGATGCGTGGGCTTAGGCTCCGTGTCACGTCTTTCCCTTCTTTCCGCCAAAATATTTGGGTAACTCACAGTCTACCAGAAAGAATTGAGCGATAGACATAGCCCGAGACCTTCGTTAAGGAGCTCACCGTTGAATGAAGGATGCATGTCAGCAAGATGAACACGAGCGTGTGGCGTGTTTGGTAGAGGAGGGAGGGAGGTGTGCGGAGGCTCGGAGAGTGAGAGGGTGAGCATCCCCTCGTTGTCTTTCTTTCTTTCTTTTGTTTTGTTTTTTTGAGTTGGAGTCTCACTCGGTCGCCCAGACTGGAGCGCAGCGGCCGCTCCCGGCCACCGCAGCCTCGACCCGCTGGGCTCCGGCGTCCTTCCGCCTCAGCCTTCCGAGGAGCCGGAACTATAGGCGCGCACCACCACGCCCGGCTGATTTTTGGATTTATTGTGGAGATGAGATCTCGCTGCCCAGGCGGGTCTCGAACCCGCGGGCTCAGGCCATCCACTCACCTCAGCCTCCCAAAGGCGCGGGATGACAGCTGCGCCACCGAGCCCGGCTCCCTCATCGTCTTTCATGTCCCCTCTTGCATGTAACCTCTCATCCATCCGTCCCTCACTCACGAAACGTCGCTGTGCTCCAATGCCCGTGCCTCGTGGTGTCAGGCTGGGCACTGCACAGGCGACACGTCTCACCCCAAATGCCTGCTGTCTAACTCCAGTCCTCGGGTCTTCACTCAGAAGTCCCGGGACAGGCATAACTGAAGCGCCATTTTCCCAAAACTTTGCTCCACAGGGACTTTGACCTCGGACCCCTATGACTTTGCCAACTCGTGGGCCCTGAGCAGCGGGGACAAACGGTGCCCCCGGGCACTCCCTCCCAGCAGCCCGTGCAACGCGTCCTCTGAGGAAGTGCAGAAGGTGGGTACGGCCCAGCCTGGGCACGGGCTGGAGGGCGTGTGACGGGTGACTTCCGGGATGAAGAGGCAGGAGGACTCAGTCTCAGGCCCTGAGTCTGTGGGAGAAACGGACCTCCCTCCCTGGACTCCACAGACCCCTGTCCTCCAAAGACCAGCGGTGGCTAGAGTTTGGCCAACTCTGATTCTAGTCGTTTCCTGGGGCTGGGGTTCTGAAGACGGATCTGGGCTCATGAGAAGGCGTAGCGGGTGTCTCAGTCCATTTGTGCAGCTGTAACAAATACCCGGGACGGGTAATTTATCTATTCTTTTATTTTAGATTCAGCGGGTACACGTACAGGTTTGTTACATGAGTACATTGTGTAATGGTGAGGTCTGGGCTACTACTGAGCTCATCACCCAAATAATGAGCATGGTTCCCAGCAGGTAGTTTTCAGCCCTTGCCCATTTAGAAGTCCCCAGTGTCTGTTCCCATCCTTATATCCGTGTGTATCCAGTGTTTAGTGAGAACACGTAGTATCTGACTTTTTAGTTCAGAGTTCATCTGCTTGGAATAATGGCCTCCAGCTGCATCCACATTGCTGCAAAGGACCTGATTTTGTTCTTTTTTATGGCCGCATAGTATTCCATGTTATATAGGTACCATATTGTCTTTCTCCAGTCCATTATTGACGGGCACCTGGGTTAATTCCATGCTTTTGCTATTGTGCATAGTGCTGTGATGAACATGTGAGTGTCTCTTTGGTAGAATGATTTATGTTCCTTTGGGTGTATATCCAGTGTGATGGGGTTGATGGTTGGGTGGTAATTCTGTTTTTCAGTTCTTTGGGAAATCTCTAAACTGCTTTCCACAGGGGCCGAACTAGTTTACATTCTCAGAGACTGATGATTTTAAAGAGCATAAATGTGTTACTTAGCTGGGCTCGGTGGCTCAGCCTATCATTCCGTGCCTTTGGGAGGCTGAGGCGAGTGGATTGCCTGAGCCCGCAGGTTCGAGACCCGCCTGGGCAACTTGGCGAGACCTCATCTCTACAATAAATCAAAAATCAGCCAGGCATGGTAGTGCCCGCCTGTAATTCCAGCTACTCGGAAGGCTAAGGCGGAAGGATCGCCGGAGCCCAGCAGGTCGAGGCCGCGGTGGCCGGGAGCGGCCCCTGCACTCCAGTCTGGGCAACAGAGTGAGACTCCAACTCAAAAAAAAAAAAGTGTTACTTATAGTCTTGGATGCTGGGAAGTCCAAGATCAAGGTGCCAGCATTTGTCTGGTGAGGACCTTCATGCTGTGTTCTCACTTGGTGGAAGGGCAGAAAAGGCACCAGGGAGCTCTCTTCCACCTCTTTTATTAGAGCACTAATCCATTCATGAGGGCAGAGCCCTCAGGACTTAATCACTTCCCACAAGGCCCTATCTCCAAATACCACCACCTGGGGGCGGGGGCTTGGGTTCCAAAGTATGGATTTTAGAGGAACAATAGTTTTGATTGTTGTGTTTTAGACTCATAATGCCCTCTCTTGTCCCTAAATATCTCCATTATCGCTTGCCAGGTGTCTGAAATTCTACCAATAGAAAAAGACATCCTTTTTTCTTAACGTGGCTGCTGTAAACTGCAAATAAGAAGGGAAGTCCTTCTGTCCTGTCCAATCCTATCGGTGGGAAGAAAGATGACTTTACAGCTGTGGAACCTGAGGGAATCTGAGTGTGAGGCCATGCCTGATGCGACATGGGTGAAGGTTAGGATGGCTTCCTGAGGCTGCTGTCACCAGTTACCTCTAACCTGGTGGCTTAAAACAGCAGATGTTTATTCTCTCACAGTTCTGGAAGCCAGAGGTCCAGGCTTAGTTTCCCCGGGCTGAGATCGAGGTGTTGGCTGGGCTGCGCCCCCTCCCGAGTCTCTGGGGGAGAACCCTTCCTTGCCTCTCCCAGCTTTGGGTGGCCACCACCATCTCTTGGCCCGTGGGCTCAGGGCTCCAGTCGCTGCCTCTGTGGTCACATGGCCTCTTCCGCCTCGCTAGTGTGTGCTACTGCCTGCCTGCCTAGGCAAGGCTGGAAAGCGTACCCCATGCCTCCCACACGGCCCCACTGCCACCTGTAGAGCGGCTCTGTTGCAGCTCTGTCCTCTCAGAGTTGCCCTTGAGGGCTGCACTCACCAGGATGGGCACTTGGAGGGAAGGGGCGGGCCTGCGAGGGGTGGACAGGATCACCCTCTGCCTCCGCCTGCTGTGGATAGGTGGCCTTTGTGCTTGCCTGCGTGTGGGAGTTGGGGGCGATCGGTGAAGACCTCCTCAACAGCCCTCTCTCAGTGGACACTTTCCTCTCCTGCTCAGGGCCAGGCTGATACGGGCAGAGGGAGAAGGAAGCAGTGTGTGCAGCTGGACCCTTGGGAGCTCAGGGACTGTCCTTCTGAGCCTCAGGGACTTGCCCTCAGGGGGCCCGATGCCTTGGAAGTGCTGTGAGTCCACTTCCCCTACGGGGGTCTGTGCAGGGGCTTCTGGGGGGCCCTCCAGAGCGACATCTCTAGGGGGAGGTAGGAGCCGAGTGGATAGGGGGAGGTGAACTCGAGCTGTTGAGTTGATGGAATTGCAGCCAAGGCCCCTGCCAAGGCTTGAGGCTTCGAGGAGCTTTGCAATCCAGATTGGTGGGTCCCCTGTCCTGTGACCAGTCGGCCATTGGGTGTGGCTTGCCTCCGGGCGAGGAGGTAGGACGCCCTTGGGCTGAGAGCAGTTCTGAGGAACCACTCAGCAGCGAACCCTTGGCAGCCAACACTCTGGGCAGCCGGTGGAGGGGTCCTTGGGCTCCAAATTGGACTCCGCATGGCACCCGCCCCCATCGGGACAGTCGCTCTGCTTGACAGCACCTCCACGTGCCCCCACCCAGAGAGCAACCACGCCATTGAAACCCATAGCCACACACGAAGAGGGCGGTCCCGCCCGTGCCCAGGACCAGCACCGTGGGTCCTGCCTGTGACCAGGACTCGATGGGCACAGCCGCCCTTCATCTGGGCACGAGCAGCTCTGCAGAGCTGCACACAGCAGCCCCTGAGGCTCGGTTTCTCAGTGGGGAGGCAGGGCAGGTATCCTTTTGGCGATTCTGTTCATCTGAGGAGGAAACCAATGCCACAGGAGGTCAAATAGCTGCCCAAAGTGGCCCGCTGATAAGGACATCACAGAGTCAGTACGCACGCCTGCCAGGCTTCCTGTTCTGCTTCTGGCTGCCTTGTCTCAGGTCACTCAAGTCATTTCCACCAGTGACCCTGGTGGCTTCTCCTCAGAGGCTGGGCTCCACAGATTCCCAAGGCTCCTCCAGGCTCTAAACTCTTTAGTGTTGTTGATGAAAAGATGCCAAGTTCTGTAAAATATCTTAAGACGGTTTATCCTTGAGCCAGACTTGAGGACTTTTGCCCAGGAACACCCATCCTCAGGTGGTCCTGAGAATGTGTGCCCACTGTGGCTGAAAGGTGGCTTGGTTATATACGCTTTAGGAAGACAGATCTTACAAGAAACCGTGAATAGGTTCGTGGGATATTTCTCATCGGTTTGGCCAGGGAGGAGGGACAGATCCAAACAGGGCCTTGCAGGTCATAGGCAGTGTAAGGTTGCACTGCCAGCCCGGCCTCCAGAACGTGAGGTCGGGCCTGGATCTGGTGCTGTGTGAAGGATGCACAGCGGTTAGATTAGAAAATATAGCTTATTTGGAAAGTAAAGTAGAAAGGAAGAGAAGATTCACCTCCCTAAGGTAGGGGAGGGGCCCAGACCCAGGAAACATGGCGACGGCCATAGCCCCAAGAGCGCATGGCCACACCAGAGTCTGGAACGGCAGTGGCGACTGGCTGCTCTCGGTTGAGTTCTTTTAACCCTCCCTTGTGATGGGAGAAGGTCGTTTGTGGTGACTGGGTGGGGTCTGCGCCAGGTGTTGATGAAGGGGCAGGTAAGCGCAGGTACTGACGTCAGGTGACAGACGGCAGGCAGAGGGGTGGGTTAGTCACATGACGGCTGCCGTGGTGGTGGAGTCTGTCTCTGAGAAGCCGGTTCTGTCCTTGGCTAGTGACTCGAGGGCAAGTGCAGTGAATGGTTAGAAAAACATGAGATTTAGGCAATGGTGAAGGGGCCGCTTGCTGAGCATGCGATGTCCATGTTACGTCCTTTCACCTTCCAGAGCTGCTCATGAGTCCAGATGAATTCCAAGCTGAGTGCACTCGAGGTACCATGTGCAGTGAGGATGAGGGAATTTCAAGCTTTCCTTTTCTCCAGACGTGCAGTTGTGTTGTTGACTGGCGGGCCACCCTCTGTTGGTCTTCCGTGTCCTCCAGGAAGGAGTGAGATTCGGAGGGGTGGGTGAGGTGACTTGGGGAGGGGGCACGGACATGCCTCTGACAATGAAGCCGGTCTTCAAAGGCTTATTTTCGGGGCCTTATTTTATTTTGCAAACATGCCCCAGCACAGAGTAGGCGCTTGATGAATGCTCCTCTACCCTCAGAGTACTCAGAGTACAAAGGAACCGTTTCATTGATCCACACCAAGCGGGAGGGGAAGACAGGAGTCCCAAGTGGGGACCCTGAGAGCCAGGTTGGGTTGAGGAGGGAGGTGAGGGCTTTGTCTCCAGGAAACCAAAGGGAAGGCCGAGGGAGGGAGGGGGGAGGGAGGACCCAAGAGAAGCCGCGCTTCCCTCCGGGGATCCTGCAGGAGACTCCAGCTGTATACGCGCTTTGTCTCCTGGGTGCATTCAAGCCCTCGCCAACCAGTGTCCTGGGAGCACGGAAGAAACCGGCGCGAGTTCCTCGTGCTGGGCGGAGGCCCCAGACACACCAGGCCGCCAGAGGCACACTCTCCTCCGGGCCGGAGCTGCGGGTCCCGGGGTGTTGCCTCAGAAGCGCGGTCCACTGTGACCTCAGCCAGCCAGACCGTGTTGGGCACCACTGGGGCTCCCTCGCTGACTGGGAGGCACCATGGGGTGTCCCCGGGGGGTGATTAATGTGGGCGGCTGAAGGCCTCAGAGGCTGCCAGTCCCGCGGGGCCCCAGCTTCAGAAGTCAGGCTGGTAAGTGCGGTGTCCTCTGCAAGGGCTTGCCATGGTGGCCCCAAGGACAACTGGGGGGCGGAGCGTCCTGCGAGGGAGACCACACTCACCCCGCCTTTCCCTGAGGGCCGGCTGGATGGTCTCCCCACTCCTCCTGCGCTCCCCGTTTCCAAGGCGGAGCAGGGAGCCGCTGGTTCCGAGCGCCAGGCCGCATTTCTTGCTTCTTGCCCCCAGGGAGAGCGCGTTTCCTTGCCGTGCCAACAAAACCCAAAGCCTGTCTCTGCGGGGACTGATCACGGTTTGCTTGGTTGCATGCAGATGGCAGTCTTCTAGCTTCTCAAAGCCAGGGCAGGACTGCCGGAGTCCCGGCCCCCAGCTGTGGGCGCTCACAGGAATGGAGTCCGTTTGCAGGTCACTCTGCTCCGCGACGCACATTTCGGAAAGAAAGCCCCTTCGGTCACGCTTCTATCCCGTCAACCCGGGACCGTCAGCAGGGCCGGACCTTCTCCGGGGACCTGGGCCGAGCCCTGCGGTCCTGTCGGCAACAGGAGGCCCGGGGCCCCGGGGAGCTGAGTGGGAAAGGCAGCCCTGCCTCGAGGCCCTTCGCCCCCCGCGGCAACGGTCATGTAAACGTCAGAGCTGGGCGTGGAGTGTGCATGCACACACGTGCACGCTGTCGGCCATGTGAATGAGAGCCACCTGGGGTGTGGCCGTGTGCACGGTGGCCCGCAGCTTGACGCCTGATGGCCGTGACCTGGCTTCCTCCGGCGGCTCAGTGGGCGCACCCATCCTCGCCCCCCTCAGGGTCTCCTCCACCCACGCCCGGTGTTGACTGGGGAAACGGAAAGCACCACTTACCCCCGCCCCTCCCAGTGGTGACGTCCTCCTCAGACACGCGCCTGGAGCAGGAGTTTCTGTTCCTCCGTGTTAAGAGCCTTCGGTTCACCAAAACTCGGATGAGGCTCTAGGAGACGGCTTGTTTAGCCCTCTGCCCACGCATGAAGGCTCTCCACAACCGTGCCTGGAGAGCCAGGCCAGGCTGTGACCCTCACGTTGCGCGTCGCGTCTCTGGCTGGGTCTTTCCAGCCCTCTCACGGAGCTCTGCCCCAGGCAGCCCTCCTCGGCTCCCGGTCAATCTCCCTTTCATCTCAGGCCCACGTGCAGCTAGAGCCCTTGCCTCGGTGTCCCTGAGTCCCGGAGGAGGCAGGTCCTCGCAGTCTGGTTCCTCTGGGTCTGCCTGCGGAGCTCACGTTCACCTGTTCTCCCGTCGGCCCCAACGTGGGTGCGTGCGGTGAACACAGTCCTTGCGCTCTTTCGCTGTCCGTGTCTTCACATCGTCTCTCCTCGCCCTCGCCCTCAGAACTCGCCCCCTCCTCCGAGCAGTGTGCTGTCCACCTGCAGTTCCTCTCCCGCCCAGGAAACCCCGTCTCCCCACCCCAGTGCTAACGTTCGCAAACAGTCAGGCCGACTCTGACTCTTCAAAACAGTCTCCGAGGGCCCAGAGAGGCCCACCAACACCCCTTCTGTGGGAGACAAAGCAATTCACTCTTCACATTCCCATTCCCGTGAAATACTGCCCAAGCCTTTTTTTTTTTTTGAGTCGGAGTCTCACCCTGTCGCCCAAGCTGGAGTGCAATAGCCACTCCCGGCCACCGCAGCCTCAACTTGCTGAGCTCCGGCGATCCTTCCGCCTCAGCCTTCCGAGTAGCCAGAATTACAGGCATGCGCTACCACGCCCGGCTGATTTTTTGATTTATTGTAGAGATGAGGTCTCGCCACGTTGCCCAGGCGGGTCTCGAGCCCGCGGGCTCAGGCAATCCACTCACCTCAGCCTCCCAAAGGCGCAGGATTACAGGCTGAGCCACCAAACCCGGCTCTGCCCAAGTCTTATTTGCAAAGCTGCCCCAGTCCTTTCTGCTGCTTCTGCTCCTGGTCTCGCTGAGCGGCGGGGCTCCCAGGCTTGGAAGGGAGGAGTTTAAACCCCGTGGGCGTCTCCGGGCTCTCAGTGCACTGGCAGAGCTGGGCGCAACGTCCAGGCCCACCTCTGCCGCCCCTTTCTTCTCCCTGCCTCTTCCGTGCACTTCACCGGTGGGTTTGCCCTGGGATAGACTGTCCTTGGAGATGGGGAAGAATTCTGTTCCCCTCGTTTGCTTGGTAGAACAGCTGTGATCCACAGAGACCAGTTGTGGGGGAGAGTCCGGGCCACGGAAGGTCCGTAAATCTCAGCGAGAGACCCTTGTAACTGGGATCCCGAAGGACTTAGCTGTCAGCGTGCCCTGGCTTTACGGACAGGGTGCCACCCACCCACAGTGCTCAGAGGCGGGGACTGAACACAAGCGCACACACGCTTTTTCCCTGTTGCAGAGTGAGATCTGCCCTCTCCAGTCTCTTTCTTGAGTCAGTGATAGCCTAAGAAACGAGGGTTTATTTCACGTGCTTTACGAGGGCCAGGAATCCACGGGGCAGTCACTGGCTTGGCTCCACCTCTGTGTGTCCTGGTCTAAGTGACTTTCCTGCTCTGCATCTCCGACTTGCCTCCCTAAGGTAAACAGGGCTCTGCTGAACAGCCTAGTGGATGTGCACCCTTTTCTTACAGCAAATTTGCTCACCTGAGTGCAGGTGGGAGAAGGGGCAGGGAGCCGATGGTGGAGGCGGCACGGCTTGGACCTTGGCCACTGTCCCTTTGAAGGTCTAGCCTAATGGCCGACGTCAGCAGCTGCCGTGGGGTTTCAAAGATTTCCCTCGAGTTAGCCAGGACCTGGCCCTTTGGGTTACTTACTGGACAGACTCTCAAGGAGGGTTGGATAAGGTCCTAGCACCCAAGCTTTGGTTCAAGTGCTCCCCAACACAATGTTCTCAAAGTCCCTTCACAAAACATTTCTCGGGTGGCTTCCTCTCCCTTTCCCTTGCCCCGGGTGAGGACCAGAATGGGAAGAATCTGACGGCGTCCATCGGAACGTATCCGCCGAGCTGTCTCCTATGGTGTGGGGGGTACTACACATGTGGACAGTGGAGCAAAGGACAGTCACGTAAGAGAAATCACACCGTGAGAGAGAACAACACGAGTGCCGTTTTGGGTAGTAAATGACGATTCCCCAATGAACGGGAAGTGACAGGACAGCCCAGGGGTCAGCGCCTGCCACAGAGCCGGTTCTCTCTCCTTGCTGAGACAAGGATGGGCGGAGGGCTTCGGCTGGGCCTTTTTCCCTCTCCAGAGCTCGGCAGACCCCGTCGGCGAGCCAGGGGCCGGCACGTGGCCCTAGGCCTTGTAGCCAGCAGAGCCCTTCCGTCCTGGTCCATCAGACACCTCCCAGGAGCCCCAGGGAGAGGTGGAGGCAGGTTCCCTGGAGAGCTCCGTGGCTAACCCCCTTGCTGGTCCCCCACGGTGCCAGAGAGAGGAATGTCCCACTCGGCAAGAACCGCTCATCTGGTGGAAATCCCCAGCCAGTTTCACGGGACCGTGTGAGCCACGACCGTGGAATGTGGTGGGAGTCTCAGGCCAGCCGGAAGCTCGCAATGGAATCAGCACCCTTCCCCCACAGGCTGAGGAATGAAGAAGCAGCCCTGCCAACTGGGTGAATTCTTGAACCCACTGCTTGGGACCCGTCAGGCTCCAGGCGCCTCCACACCTCCTCCAGCGGCGCTGCCAGCCCCCGCCCAGAGCTGGAAAGATCGGGCCTGCCGAACAGGCTTGCACTTTGCAGATAGATGCTGGTTTCTGGGCTTGCTTCTGTCCTGGGAACGCCCCGCCCTTCTGCGGCAGCCCTTGGGAACAGACAGGATCCGGGGCTCGGGCTCTGGCTACT
>NW_007062071.1:0-2544 GCF_000164805.1 Carlito syrichta
CACCCAGGCTGGAGTGCAGTGGCATGCTCATGGCCACCCCAGCACTGACCTGCTGGGCTCCAGTGATCCTTCCACCTCAGCCTTCCAAGTAGCCAGAATTATAGGCACACACTATCACGTCCGACCAATTTTTGATTTATTGTAGACATGAGGTCTCGCCAAGTTGTCCGGGCTGGTCTTGAACCCTCAGACTCAGATAATCCATTTGCCTTGGCCTCCCAAAGTGCTGGGATTACAGGCTGAGCCACCAAGCCCAGCCTCCCAGTGCTATATTGTAAACTGCTCTAAGGAGAGACTCAAGTGGCAAGAAATTGAAGGAGGCCTCTGGCCAACAGCCAGTAAGGAGCTCGGTCCAACAAGAAACTGAATAATTCTACTAACAGCCTCACAAGTGAGGAATGAAGCAGAACCTTCCCAATGGAATCATCAGATGAACCCTGACTGAAGCCTTACAAGAGACTTTTAAGGAAAAGCCATCCAGCCAAGCTGTACGTGGATCATTATGAATGTTTATTGTTTGAAGTCACTAAGTTCTGGGGCAATTTTTTGCACAAAAATAGATAAGTAATACAATTTACCTTTCATGAAGCTCTTCTCTTCATGAAGATCCTCTTTAGCTGCAGGCATGTATTCTTCCAGGTACAAATCAGGGGAGAGAGATTCTTCCCCATCAGTTCAAATGAAAGTCTGAGAAGTGAGTCTCATTGGGTGATTGGGTCATGTGCTCTTCCTGAAATTAATCACCGTGGCCAGGAATGATAGAACACAAGGATTGGAACTGATGAGTCACATGCCCAGCTCTAGATCTAGGGATGGAGTCAGCCCATCTGAATCATATAAACTGGACCTGACATTTCAGAATCCAGAGTTAGAGAGGATCTAAGAGCTTCCAGAGAGAGAGAGAAAAAAGCAGGGTCAATAATAAGAATGACCCAAACTTCTCAGTAGCAGTGATGGAAACTGCTTAGAAGTCGATACTGATAAATCTGGAGTGAGGGTAGAAAAAGGACAATTTCAGGCATACAAAGCCTCAAAAATTACTTCTAACTCCAGTGGTTCATTCCTGTAATCTTAGCACTTTGGGAGGCCGAGGCAGGAGGACTGCTTGAGCCCAGTAGTGCAAGACCTCGTCTCTATAAAAATTTAAAAATTAGCGAGGCATGATACTATGCACCTATAGTCCCAGCTACTTGTAAGGCAGAAGCAGGGAGGATCACCTGAGCCCAGCAGGTCAAGGCTGGGGTGAACCATGAGCGTGCCACTGCACTCCAGCCTGGGTAACTGCAAGATGCCCAACTCAAAAATAATAATAATAATAACTTCCATAAATTACCGGAGGACATGCTCCAACAAAAAGAGAACATAAACTAAGAAATAGAAACTCTAGAAATACAGAAAACAAGGACTAAAAAAGAGAAGGGAATCTCCAGGATGATGACAAAGAGGAATTGAAGAACCATAGCTATTCAGATTGGAATGGCTCTGGTGGGAAGAGGGGAAGTTCCAAGAAAAAAAATTTAGCCAGGTGTGGTGGCTCATACCAATAATCCCAACACTTTGGGAAATGGAGGTAAGAGGATTGCCTGAGCCCAGGGGCTCAAGACCAGCCTGGGTAACTTGGCAAGCTTGTCTCTACAGTAAATCAAGAAAAATTAGCTGGGCGTGGTGCCACACGCCTGTAGTTCCAACTACTTGGAAGACTGGGGAGGAAGGAGTGCCTGAGCCGAGCAGATAGAGGCTGCAGTGGCCACTGCACTCCAGCCTAGGCGACAGAGTGAGACTCCAACTCAAAAAAAATAAAACCCAACTGATTATTTGACATGATTGACCATAAGTAAAATTGAATTGAAAGGCTTTTACTGAGCCGGACTCGGTGGCTCAGCCTGTAATCCCGCACCTTTGGGAGGCTGAGGTGAGTGGATTGCCTGAGCTCGCGGGTTCGAGACCCGCCTGGGCAGCAAGACCTCATCTCTACAATAAATCAAAAAATCAGCCGGGTGTGGTAGCACATGCCTATAATTCCGGCTACTTGGAAGGCTGATGCAGAAGGATTGCCGGAGCCCAGCAGGTCGAGGCTGCAGTGGCCAGGAGCGGCCACTGCACTCCAGTCTGGGCGACAGAGTGAGACTCCAACTCAAAAAAAAAAAAGAAAGACTTTTACTAAACTATTGGAGATTATGAGAAGATTTAATCAATTTCAAAGAAAAACAAACAGTAAAAGGAAGGCAATTACCAACTCCAGGATGAATAAAAATTATGTAGAAGAGGAAGTGTAATTATGATACATTAGCCAATTCAACAGGTAGCAATATTTACATAATAATAAGAAAGCAATGAATATGGATCATACCCAAAAGTAAGATAAATACATAGGAAAGATGGGAAAGAGAGAAGACAGGTGTGTGACTGATCAAAAACATATCTCTTGTCTAAAAAATCTCCCTGTGAAAAACAACAATAGAAACTTTTTAAAATTTAAAAAAAGTAGCCGGGCTCGGTGGCTCAGCCTGTCATCCCGCGCCTTTGGGAGGCTGAGGTGAGGGG
>NW_007062071.1:2771-10223 GCF_000164805.1 Carlito syrichta
GCCGGGCGTGGTAGCGTGCACCTGTAGTTCCAGCTACTTGGAAGGCTGAGGCGGAAGGATCGCCGGAGCCCAGCAAGTCAAGGCTGAGGTGGCTGAGAGCGGCCACTGCACTCCAGTCTGGGCAACAGAGTGAGACTCCAACTCAAAAAAAAAGAAAAAAATCTCATAAAATCTAGAGAAAATGCTTAAAATGGATAAATCAAAAGATCAAAAGAAACATGGAGAAACTATCATAGACTGAGGGACACTAAGGAGACATGAAGACAAAATACAATGTGGTTTCCTGGGCTGGATTCAGGAACATTAGTGGAAAAATCAGTGAACTCCAAATAAAGCCTGTAATTAATAGTAAAGTACCAACATTAATCTCTTAAGTGTAACAAATGTGCTATGTGTAAAATGTTAACACTAGAAGTAACTGCGTGAGGGTATTTAGGAACTATCTAAATACTATCTTTACAACTTTTCAGTACATCTAAAAATATTTCAAAATAAAAAGTATTTTAAAAACTGATATATCATGGGGTTGCATTTTATTTGAAAATGGAGGTAAATTGGCCGGGCGCAGTGCCTCACGCTGTAATCCCAGCACTTTGGGAGACCAAGACAAGAGGATTGCCTGAGCTCAGAGGTTTGAGACCAGCCTAAGCAACATGGCGAGCCTTTGCCTCTACAACAAACCAAAAAATCAGCCGGACGTGGTGGTGCATGCTTGTGGTTCCAGCTACTTGGAAGGCTGAGGTGGAAGGATCGCCTGAGACCAGCAGGTTGAGGTTGCAGTGGCCATGAGCATGCTACTGCATTCCAGCCTGGGCAACAGAGTGAGAATCCTAGTCAAATAATAATAATAATAATAATAATACCAGAACTGAAAGACCTGGAGTTGAAGACAGGAGTAGATGGGGTTAGGGAGAGGAGGCAAAGGTCCCTGTGCATTATTAAAAACAGAACATAATCAGCGAAAGCAAACAGGAACCAAAATGACATTTAGGCTAATCTTCTCATTATAGAGATGGGAATACTGATGGCAGAGGCAGAGAGGCAGAAGTTTGCCCAAGGCCAGAAAGCCAATTGGTAACAAAACCATACTTTCCAATTTATTCTAGAGAGAAAATATGGATTGCATGGGTATTAATTTTTTTAAGAATCTATTTTTTTTATAGTGCTGATGTAACCTTACTTAGAAAACCTACATCACATCTAACCTTTTTTTTTTTTTTTTGAGTTGGTGTCTCACTCTGTCACCCAGACTGGAGTGCAGTGGCCGCTCCCGGCCACCGCAGCCTCGACCTGCTGGGCTCCAGCGATCCTTCAGCCTCAGCCTTCCAAGTAGCCAGAATTACAGGCATGCGCTACCACGCCCGGCTGATTTTTTTTATTTATTGTAGAGATGAGGTCTCACTGTCCAGGCGGGTCTCGAACCCACGGGCTCAGGCAATCCACTCACCTCAGCCTCCCAAAGGCGCGGGATTACAGGCTGAGCCACCGAGCCCGGCACATCTAACCATTTAACTGAGAATACATGATAGGTGCCAGAACTATATGGGCGTTCATGAATCATTGACTCACCTGAAGTCCACAGAAGACAAGAGCCTTGTCCAGACTAGAATCCAGGACATCAGCTTTGGCACCACCATGGTACCACTTACTGAGCATTTGCCAAGGACTGAGCCCCGGGATAAACACTTTGTGTCCACCATCTAACAAAAACCCAATGAGGTGGACACTGTCAAAGTTGCATATCTCAGTTGAGGAAAGTAAGGTTCAGAGAAGTGGGTTTTGCCCAAGATCCCACAGCTAGGAAGAGGAGGAATCCAGACTTAAATATGGGCCTGTCTGATCACAGAATCCAGATTCTTCCTCACTGTGCCCTCCTGCCTCTGTCTTATTCAGGAAGATATTACATGGCCACCCCAAACTAGATGCTGGAGGCATTTGGAATGCCAGAAGGCCCAGCCCCTCTGGTGGAATCATTCTCATGGTGGCCCCAAGTGGCACAGGCAGGGTGGAAGGGTCTGTCCCAGCTGCCTCTCCTGTTTTGCCCTATGATCCCAATGCTGAAGGCAGGATTAGCTGGCCGGTACCAACCAAGACTGACTTGAACAATATGTCAAACAAAATTATCCCCCCCTGGGAGGATAACAAACCTTAGGAAAAACTAACAGAGTACATTTGCTGAGAAATTGCTTTTCAGAAGCCAGAGGCCTGGGGGACACATAAGACATGAGAGAAGGAGTTAAATTGCTTTAGGAACAAGCCCTTCCTGCTGGCTAGCTGTTGGCTCAGATATAGCTGGGTTGATGAAAAACATCCTTCATTTTTTTTCCCAGAGGAATTGCTTCAGAGAAAATAGGTTAGGTTATGTCTGCAATATAAACAACTAAATCTCAGAGTACCTTTCTCTGTTCATCGTGGTCACTCAAGAACCAAGTTAATAGAGGATCCTGTTACAGCCTGGCCATGTTCTTATGCCCGCTGCACAGAAAAGAGCTGATGTACTGAGACAGCAGTCACAATAGAGTTTAATCATCACAAAGGCAGCTGAGTGAGGAGTATGGGAGATACTTCTTTCATTTTTTTTTTTTTTGAGTTGGAGTCTCGCTGTCACCCAGGCTGGAGGGCATGTCACGCTTCCGGCCACCGCAGCCTCAACTGCTGGGCTCAGGCGATCCTTCCACCTCAGCCTTCCAAGGAGCTGGAACTACAGATGCACACCACCACGCCCGGCTAATTTTGGTGATTTATTGTAGAGACGAGGTCTCACCAAGTTGCCCAGGCTGATCCTGAAGCTCTGGGCTCAGGCAGTCCTCTCAACTCAGCCTCCCAAAGTGCTGGGATTACAAGCTGAGCCACCCTGCTTGGCCTACGCCATTTTTATGTTTTGTTTTTTGTTTTATGTTTTTATATTTTTTAAGTTGGAGTCTCACTCTGTCACCCAGGCCGGAGTGCAATGGCACACTCACGACCACTGAAGCCTCGACCTGCTGGGTTCAGGTGATCCTTCTGCCTCAGCCTTCTAAGTAGCTGGAACTTCAAGCATGCGCCACCATGCCCAGTTTATTTTATTTCTTTTTTGATTGTAGAGATGAGGTCTTGCCAAATTGCCAGGCTAGTCTCAAACCCGTGGGCTCAGGCAATCCTCTCACCTCGGCCTCCCAAAGTGCTGAGATTATAGGCGTGAACCACCATGTCCAACCTGCCTGTGCCATTTTTTAAAGCCTTAATAAATATAAAAGGATTGAACTCATTCCAAGTATGTTCTCTGATCACAATAGAGTGAAACTAGAAGTTAATAACAGAAAGAAATTTAGGAGTGACAAATAAGTGAAAATCAAAGACTCCTAAATAACTAGTGGGTTGAAGAACAAATCCTAGGGAAAATTATAAAATATTTTGAGATAAATGAAAATGAAGATATATGAAAACGTATGGGATACATCTAAAGCAATGCTTAGAGGAAAATTTATAGGTTTAAGTGTCTGCATATATTTATTTGTTTATTTTTGAGTTGGAATCTTACTCTGTCACCCAGGCTGGAGGGCAGGGGCACACTCACTGCCCTGCTGGGCTCCAGTTATCCTTCTATCTCAGCCTTCCAAATAGCAGGAACTACAGGTGTGCGTTACCATGCCCAGCTAATTTTTCAGGCAAGTGCCTGCATTTAAAAAGAATTGCAGTCCAGGCTCACTAGCTCAGCCTGTAATCCCAGCTGAGGCGAATGGATTGCCTGAGCCTGCGGGTTCCAGACCAGCCCAAACAACTTGACAAGACCTCGTTTCTACCATAAATAAAAAATTAACCGGATGTGGTAGCGCATGCCTATAGTTCCAGCCACTTGGAAGGCTAAGGCAGAAGGATCACTGGAGCCCAGCAGGTCGACACTGGGGTGGCTGTGAGTGTGCCACTGCACTCCAGTCTGGGCGACAGAGTGAGACTCCAACTCAAAAACAGAATTGCCTCAAATCAATAACCCAGCTTGCCACCTGAGACACTGGAAAAGGCTGGGCTTGGTGGCTCAGCCTGTAATCCCAGCACTTTGGGAGCCTGAGACGAGTGGATTGCCTGAGCCCGTGGGTTCGAGACCTGCCCGGGCAACTTGGTAAGACCTCGGCTCTACAATAAATAAAAAATTAGCCAGGCGTGGTAGCACGCACCTGTAGTTCCGGCTACTTGGAAGGCTGAAGCAGAAGGATCGCCAGAGTCCAGCAGGTCAAGGCTGCTTGGGGGCTTGGAGCAGGTGGCTTGGGAGTGTGCCACTGCATTCCAGTCTGGGCAACAGAGTGAGACTCCAACTCGGGGAAAAAAAAAAAGGATACTGGAAAAAGGAGAGAAAACTGAACACAGGCAAGGATAGAGTAGAAAATAATGACATAGAGAATATAAAAATGATAGAAAAAAAACATTAAGCTGGGCTCGGTGGCTCAACCTGTAATCCCGTGCCTTGGGAGGCTGAGGTTAGTGGATCGCCTGAGCCCGCAGGTTCAAGACCTGCCTGGGCAACTTGGTGAGACCTCATCTCTACAATAAATCAAAAATTTAGCCAAGTGTGGTAGTGCACGCCTGTAGTTCCAGCTATTTGGAAGGCTGAGGCAGAAGGATCGCCGGAGCCCAGCAGGTTGAGGCTGCAGTGGCCGGGAGCGGCCACTGCACTCCAGTCTGGGCGACAGAGTGAGACTCCAATTCAAAAAAAAAGAAAAAAGAAAAAAACATTAAAATTAAAAGTGGGTTCTTTGAAAGATAAACAAAATTGACAAAACTTTCACTAGACTGATTAAGAAAAAAAGAGAGAAGACCCAAACTACTAAAACTGAGAACAAAAGAGCCAAGCTTACAGAAATATATTATTAGGAAATACTATGAACAACGGTATATCTATTAATTTGATAATTTAGATTAAATGCACAAATTCCTAAAAATATAAAACTACTGAAACTAGCTCAAAAAAAGTTTGAATAAATCTATCATAAATATAGAGATTAAATAATTTGAAAACTGCCCTCAAAGGAAAGTTCAGGCCAAGATGAATTCACTGGTGAATTCTATCAAACATTTAGAGGAAAATTTACGCCAATCTTTTTTTTTTTTTTGGTTTTTTTTTCGAGTTGGAGTCTCACTCTGTCACCCAGACTCGAGTGCAGTGGCCGCTTCTGGCCACCGCAGCCTCGACCTACTGGGCTCCGGCGATCCTTTCGCCTCAGCCTTCTGAGTAGCCAGAATTACAGGCACACGCTACCACGCCCGGCTGATTTTTTGATTTATTGTAGAGATGAGGTCTTGCTGCCCAGGCGGGTCTCGAACCCGCGGGTTCAGGCAATTCACTCACCTCAGCCTCCCAAAGGCGTGGGATTACAGACTGAGCCACCAAGCCCGGCTTGCCAATCCTTTTGAAACGCTACAAAAAAAATAGAAGAGGAGAGAAAACTTCCTTAAAATATTCAGTGAGGCCTTTGTGTTGCCCTAATGCCAAAGTCAGAAAAAGAAACTATAAGGAAATTATAGACTAATATCTCTTATGCATATAGATGCAAAAACACTCAACAAAATACTAGGCAAACCCAATCCAACAGCACATTTAAAAAGATTATAGTGGCACAGTGGCTCAAGTCTCTAATGCTAGCACTTTTGGAGGCCGAGGTGAGAGGATTGCTTGAGCCCACGGTTTCAAGAACAGCCTGGGCAACTTGGTGAGACCTCATCTTTACAATAAATCAAAAAAATTATTCAGGCGTGGTAGCACGCCTGTAGTTCTGGCTATTTGGAAGGCTTAGGTGGAAGGATCGCCAGAGCCCAGCAGGATGGCCGTGAGTATGCCACTATGCATTCCAGCCCTGGTGATGGAGTGAGACTCCAACTCAAAAAAAAAAAAGATTATAGGGCAACTCCTTCAGGTCCCCTCCCACTCTGGGATCTTTTATGTCCTCTCAATAAATCCTACTTTCTCAAAAAAAAAAAGATTATACATCCCGATTAAGTGGAATTTATCCCAGAAATGCAAGGATGGTTCAACATAAGAAAATCAGGGTGGCCAGGCACAGTGGATCATGCTTGTAATCCTAGCACTTTGATAGGCAGAGTCAAAAGGATTACCTGAAGCCAAGGGCTTGAGACCAGCCTGGGCAACTTGGCAAGACCTTGTCTCTACAATAAGTCAAAAAAATTAGCTGGGCATGATGGTGCACACCTGTAGTTCCAGCAACCTGGAAGGCTGAGGTGGAAGGATCGCCTGAGCCCAGCAGATCAAGGTTGCAGTAGCCATGAGTGTTCTACTGCACTCCAGTCTGGGCAACAGAGTGAGACTTTGATGAAATTAAAAACAAACAAACAAACAATGGTGGGCTAGGCACAGAGGCTCATGCCTGTAATCCCAGCACTTTGGGAGGCCAAGGCAGAAAACCCACTTGAGGCCAGGAGTTTGAGATCAGCCTAGGCAACAGTGAGATGCTATCTCAATAAAATAAATAAATAAATAAAAAAGGCCTGGCACAGTGGCTCTCGTCTATAATCCCAGGACTTTGGGAGGCTGAGATGAGAGGATTGTCTGAGCCCATGGGTTCAAGACCAGCCTGGGCAACATGGTGAGAGCTCATCTCTACAATAAAAATAAAAATAATTAGCCGGGCATGGTGGCACATGCCTGTAGTTCTAGCTACTTGGAAGGCTGAGGCGGAAGGATCACCTGAGCCCAGTAGGTCGAGGCTGCGGTGGCCGTCAGCATGCTCCTGCACTCCAGCCTACATGACAGAGTGAGACTCCAACTCAAAAAAAAAAAAAAAAAAAAAGAAAATGGTGAAAGACAAAACTTTTCCCCTAAGATTAGGAACAAGACAAAAACGCCCACTCTCAACACTTCTATTCAACACAATACTGGCAGTCCTACCTAGAGAAACTATGTAAGAAAAGGAAAAGGCAACCAAATTGGAAAAAATGAAGTAAAACTATATTTGCAGATGATATTATCTCAAATATAGAAAATCTGAAAGAATCCATACTTTTTTTTTTTGAGTTGGAGTCTCCATAATTTTTTTTAACTATTAGAATTAATAAATTCAGCAATGCTGTAGGATACAAGATCACACAAAGAACTATTTTGTGTCTATTCATGAATGATCTGAAAGGAAATTAAGAAAATAATTCTATTTGCAATAGCATGAAAAAGAATAAAATCCCTAGGAATAAATTTAACCAGGGTGAAAAAAGACTTATATACTAAGTTGTAATTAAATAGGACAGTGAATGTAAATTGTGACCCAAAAGAGATGCCTAATGCCTGCTTTCATCAGAGATGCTGAACCCATAGAAAAGACAAAGTAGGGCTACACTGACAGGTACCAAGTTCCTTTGGAAGTCTAGCATCTCTGCTCCTTCCCAGAGATAGGGTTGTTTTTTTTTTTTTTTTGCTTAACTCTACAGAGTGATCAGCAAGAACATTCTTTTTTTTTTTTTTGAGTTGGA
>NW_007062071.1:10556-18328 GCF_000164805.1 Carlito syrichta
CGGGCTCAGGCAATCCACTCACCTCAGCCTCCCAAAGGCACGGGATTACAGGCTGAGCCACCGAGCCCGGCTATGAACATTCTTAAAATAAAAGGGACTTTGGGGCCAGGCACGGTGGCTCATGCCTGTAATCCCAAGACGAGAGGATTGCCTGAGCCCAGGGGTTCAAGAGCAGACTGGGCAACTTGGTGAGACCTCATCTCTACAATAAATCTAGAAAAAAATAAGGGTGTGGTGGTGCATACCTGTGGGTCCAGTTACTTGGAAGGCTGAGACAGAAGGATCACCTGAGCACAGAAGGTCAAGGAAGCGGTGACCATGAGCATGCCACTGCACTCCAGCCTGGGTGACAAAGTGAGAATCTGACTAAAAAAAAGTGGGGGGTAGGGTTGGATTATTTGCAGAGAAAATAGGAAAGGACAAGCTGGGAGAAAAAATAAGAGAGGAAGAGACTAGAAGACACCAGGAAATAAAAAATGTGGACAGGAAGCCAGGCATGATGGCACACGCCTGTAATCCCAGCACTTTGGGCGGCAGAGGTGAGAGGATTGTCTGAGTCCAGGTGTTCGAGACCAGCCTGGGCAACTTGACGAGATCTCATCTCTACAATAAATAAATAAAATTAGCTGGGCGTGGTGATGTGTACCTGTAGCCCCAGCTATTAATACTTTGAAGGATAAGACGGCTGAGGCAGAAGAATCACCTGAGCCCAGCAGACCGAAGCTATGGCAGCCATGAACGTGCCACTGCACCCTAGCCTGGGTGACAAAGTGAGACTCCTACTTAAAAAAAAAAAATTATGTGGTCAGCAGCTTTAAAGAGATAAGCAACATAACTGAGTCCCAGGTGAGAGAGGGCAACAGACTCAGGCTGCAGTCTGGGCTGTGTCCCAGAGTATAGAAAGGCTGTCAACAATTCAGCTGAGGAGGAAGTTTCTAGGTCCTCCCAAGCCAGTCCCCTTTTTCCTAATCTATTCATCCTTATCATGAATAGCTCAGTTAAGTAGTTCAAAGGGGCAGGATTGTCCTGGCTTTCTCACTTGTTTTCTTTTTTTTTAAGTTGGAGTGTCACCGGGCTCGGTGGCTCAGCCTGTAATCCCGCGCTTTGGGAGGCTGAGGTGAGTGGATTGCCTGAGCCTGCGGGTTTGGGACCTGCCTGGGCAACTTGGCAGACCTTATCTCTACAATAAATCAAAAAAATTAGCCAGGTGTGGTAGCCAGCGCCTGTAGTTCCAGATACTTGGAAGGCGGAGGTGGAAGGATCGCCAGAGGCTGCGGTGGCCGGGAGCGGCCACTGCACTCCAGCCTGGGTGACAGAGTGAGACTCCAGCTTAACAAAAATAAATAAGTAAATAAAGTTGGAGTGTCACTCTGTTGCCCAGGCTGAAGTACAGCGGCATGCTCCCAGTCACCAGTCTTGACCTGCTGGGCTCTGGCGATCCTTCTGCCTCAGCCTTCCAAGTATCCAGAACTACAGGTACGTGCTACCATGCCCAGTCAATTTTTTGATTTATTGTAGAGACAAGGTCTCAGTAAATTGCCCAGGATGGTCTTGAACCCACAGACTCAGGCAATCCTCTCGCCTCAGTCTCCCAAAGTGCTGGGATTACAGGTTTGAGCCACCGTGCCCGGCCCTCACTTGTTTTCAAACCCTTCTCCTTAAGGCCTAGAGGCTCTTTTGATCAGGGAAATTTTCTTCTGGAGGGTGACAGGTTCTGATATGCCCTGCCTAGGAAGCACAGCCTCCTCCCCAGCCTTCACAAGCCCTCTTGACAATCCTGTCCTGGCTTCTGGAGATGAGCTTTCGTGCTGAGTCAGTTTGGCCGGCTTCCAGCCAAGAACAGAAGTGCAGGCTGCAGTGCAGGGCCATTAGAGGAACTATTTTTAGGCCTTATTTCAATCTTATTCAGCACAGGTGGTGAGACACAAGGACTGAAGGTGGCCAGACCAAAAGGATGCTGGCTGGGACAAAGTCCCAGGCAAGTAGGTCAGGGAAAAGACAAGGAGATTGCACTATGTGGAGAGAACGAGTCATGTTGCCACCCAAGGTGCATAAGACAGAAAGGGGAGCTGCCCATAGAGAATCTGGCCCTCCTGCATTATTTGAGGAATCAGAGAAAAATAAGGGAAGAGAAGGGAAGAAACTACAGAGCAGGCCGTGTGCAGTGGATCACACCTGTAATCCCAGCACTTTGAGAGCGCAAGGCAGGGAATTACTTGAGCCCAGGAAGTCAAGACCAGCCTGGGTAACAATAATGAGACCTCATTTCTACAAAAAATGTAAAAATCAGCGGGACATGGTAGTGTGTGCCTGTAGTTCCAGCTACTTAGGAGGCTAAGGTGGAATGATCTTTTGAACCCCGGTTCAGACGGTGGTGAACTGTGATTGTGCCATTGCACTCCGGTCTGAGCGACAGAGTGAGATTGAGACTTAAAGAAAATAGCAGTGCCTTCCTCAAACAGGCTAGGGCAATCTGCACCTGGGGAGCTTGTTAAAAATACTCTTCCTGGCTGGGCTTGGTGGCTCAGCCTGTAATCCCAGCACTTTGGGAGGCTGAGGCAAGTGGGTTGCCTGAGTCTGCGGGTTCGAGCCCAGCCTGGGCAACTTGGCGAGACCTTGTCTCTACAAAATAAAAAATAGCCGGGCCTTTGTTGTCTTTGGGAGGCAGCGCCATCTTGGGGACGCCCTTCTGACTGTTGTCTGCGCCTTTCACGTGGTAGTGCACGCCTGTAGTTCCGGCTACTTGGAAGGCTGAAGTAGAAAGATCGCTGGAGTCCAGCAGGTCGACGCTGGGGTGGCCATGAGTGTGCCACTGCACTCCAGCCTGGGCGACAGAGTGAGACTCCCACTAAAAAAAAAAAACAAAACCAAAAAACTCTGCCTTGGCCCATCTCATGTTGGCTGAGTCAGAATATTTGGAGTAGGGCTTGGAAGTCTGCGTTTCTAATTAGCTTCCAGGATGGGTTATTCCCACACAGGTTGAAGTTTGAGGACCTCTGAGCTAGCGTACCTACCTCTAGAATTCAAAGGAATGATGCAGTCTGAAGGTAGTGGTCATTTAACAGCCACCGATGATACCACTCTCTTCTGGCTAGGCTCAAGTTTTTTTGGGGGGGTTTTGAGACAGGGTCTCACAGTTGCCCAGGCTGGAGTGAGGTGGCAACCTGGATCACGGCAACCCTGACCTCCTGGGCTGAAGTGATCCTCCCACCTCAGCCTCCCCAGTAAAGACTACAAGCACACGCCACCATGCTTGGCTAATTTCTTTGTAGAAAAGAGATCTCTCTCTGTTGCCCATGCTGGTCTTAAGCTCTTGGGCTCAAGTGATTCTCCCGCGTGGACCTCCCAAAGTGCTGGGATTACAGGCATGAGCCATTGTACTCAGCTTAGGTTTTCTATTTTTTCTGAGACGCCCAGGCTGCTGGGCAAGAACTCTTGAATTCAAGTGATCCTCCAGTTTCAGCCTCCTGAGTAGTTCGGATTACAGGCATCAACTTCTGTGCTTACTAAGGCTCAGGTCTCCATCTATAAAGTAAAGGGCCCTGGCAGGAATAGAAGTCTCTTAGTTCTTCCTTGGAGAATTATCCCTGGAATACTCAGTGATCAGCTGAGAGGCCTAGAGGAATAGCTTTTATACTAGTCTGTGTTATCCAAGAACAATCAGGAAAAGTCCACTTAGAGTGAATATGCTTACAATGGGGAAACTAAACAACATATCTTGGAGGGGAAAAAAGTTTGAAACAATCACAAAACATGAAATTTCATCTTGGAGTTAGTAAACTTTAGATTATACTTACAACTGTGTAATTAATTCTTAAAATATCTGTACATCTCTATATCTTCTTGAAATGAATAATGAATAATGTACTGACGGGGGTGGAGAGCACATTTTTTTTGACAAAACTGTCCAAGAACACTCCATGCCACCCTTCCCTTTTTTTTTTTTGCAGGAGGATTACAAAGGAGGTAATTGTGCAAACATTTTAAAGGATGCTCTCTATTTTCCCAGAACTTCTCTTAATTCTTTTGGAATCTAACTTTTTTTTTTTTGGAGTTGGAGTCTCACTCTGTCCCCCAGACTGGAGTACAGTGGCTGCTCCCGGCCACTGCAGCCTCGACCTGCTGGGCTCCGGCGATCCTTAAGCCTCAGCCTCCCAAGTAGCTGGAACTACAGGCGCACACTACCACGCCTGGGAAATTTTGTGATTTATTGTAGAGATGAGGTCTCGCCAAGTTGCCCAGGCGGGTCTCGAACCCGCGGGCTCAGGCAACCCACTCACCTCAGCCTCCCAAAGGCACGGGATTATAGGCTGAGCCACCGAGCACGGCTCTAACCAGTATTTTTTGAGGCATTTATGTAATTACCATAAAATTGTCCTCAAATGTTCCCTGGTCTCTCTGCCATTGTCTCACCAGCCTGTAGCTCTGCCTGTGATTCTCCCATATCACTCCTGATGACTTGAAATCCTCTAAGACTTAGAATCTCTCTGCAACAGAGAGCTGACCCTGAACAACAGTTTGGACACATAGGTCCACTTACATGCTTTCTTCAATAAAACCTACACTGAGCCGGGCTTGGTGGCTCAGCCTGTAATCCCAGCGCTTTGGGAGGCTGAGGTGAGTGGATTGCCTGAGTCCGCAGGTTTGAGACCCGCCTGGGTAACTTGGCGAGACCTCATCTCTACAATAAATCAAAAAATTGGCCGGGTGTGGTGGTACGCGCCTGTGGTTCCAGCTACTTGGAAGGCTGAGGCCGAGGGATCGCCGGAGCCCAGCAGGTTGAGGCTGCAGTGGCTGGGAGCATGCCACTGCACTCCAGTCTGGGTGACAGAGTGAGACTTCAACTCAAAAAAAAAAAAAAAAAACTACACTGAGTATACCTCCTTCTCCTTCCACCTCCACCATCCCTGAGACAGCAGGCCCAACCCCTCCTCTTCCTCCTCCTCAGCCTACCATGTGAAGACGATAAGGATAAAGACCTTTATGATGATCCACTTACACTTAATGAGTAGTCAATATATTTTCTCTTCCTTATGATTTTAATAACATTCTTTTCTCTACCTTACTATAAGAGTTCAGTGTATAATACATATAACATGTACAGAATATGTGCTATGTTAATCAACTATTTATTGGTAAGGCTTCCAGTAGGATTATCAGTAGTTAGGTCAAAAGTTATACGTGGATTATTGACTGCACAAAGGGTCAATCCCCCAACCCCTGTGTTGTTCAAAAGTCAACTGAATTTGTCTTTTATTTACACTGCACTACCAGACACTCATAATATACAATAATTAGAATTAGAGTCTGGTCATCAGGGACCCCAACAGGACTAGTGGAAAGAGCAGAAGGAAGAGGAGCTTTTGTTTTCTGTGCTTTGTTGACTTTGGTTTCTCCTAACAGCAGGGACCTGAGATAATGAGCGGCAAGATAACTGAGGCTAGCCAGGCTCAGTGGCTCAGCCTGTAATCCCGTGCCTTTGGGAGGCCAAGGTTAGTGGAATGCCTGAGGCCGCGGGTTCGAGTTCCACCTGGGCAACTTGGCAAGACCTCATCTCTATAATAAATCAAAAAATTAGCGGGGCATGGTAGTGCATACCTGTAGTTCCAGCTGCTTGGAAGGCTGAGGTGGAAGGATTGCTGGAGCCCAGCAGGTCGAGGCTGCAGTGGCCAGGGGCGACCACTGCACTCCAGCCTGGGGGACGGAGTGAGACTCCAACTCAAAAAAAAAAAAAAAGATAACTGAGACTATGTGGACAAGAGGGCAACACCTCTAGGCAGAACCAGAACCTTTTTGCACGTTGCTTCTCTTGGTCTCCTAGAAAAAGCCTATTCACAAATGCTCTTTCACACTGTGCCAAGGCTCCCTATGCTCCTCCAGATTGCAAAGCCACTCCCCAGTAAGCCACAGACGAAGGTCAGGTGACACTTTAATTGACTGATGTCTTTGGAGATTACTACTAGTCACATATGGGCCAGAGCAGAAAACAGAGGCCCAGTACTCAGGGTGGGGTCTCAGGGGAAACATAGGCCGGCAGGGTCAGCGGTGGCTGAAGAATCCCTGAGGATGGTTATATTTAAATGGCTTCATCCTGCTGGGACCCCTGGAGAAAGAGAAGGGAGAGTAGTTAATACCATGCCTTCCAGACTGATAAAATAAATTATAGTTCATTCACACAAGGGAATACTATATAGCTATTGGGAAATAAAAAGGAGATGGAGTTACATGACACAGAACATAGTGAAAAAATCAGACTGCAGAACAGTATGTAAGGTGTGATATCTATTTTGTAAAAATATCTTTATGTGCTTGCAATTGTGTGAACACAAATCTAAAAGGGCCTTCACTGACAGTGGCACTTCACTTTTGGGGACCAGGGCTTGGACACTGTCATTTTTTAGACTATTCCTTGTTGTTTATTTATTTATTTATTTTTATTTTTTTGAGTTGGAGTCTCACTCTGTCACCCAGACTGGAGTGCAGTGACCGCTCCCAGCCACCACAACCTTGACCTGCTGGGCTCCAACGATCCTTGTGCCTCAGCCTTCCAAGTAGCTGGAACTACAGGTGCACGCTACCATGCCTGGTTAATTTTTTTATTTACTGTAGAGATGAGGTCTTGCCAAGTTGCGCAGGCGGGTCTCGAACCCGCGGGTTCAGGCAATCCACTCACCTCAGCCTCCCAAAGCGCTGGGATTACAGGCTGAGCCACCAAGCCCGGCCGTAGGGAGACAGTACAAATTATTTTCACTCCCAAAATGCATAGGAATCTCCCTTCAAGGAGGATTAAATTATTTTTATTTTATTTTTAAATAAATAAAATCTGGGACCCCAAGCAAAACTCGGCAGAAGGGCCTTTCCCACACAACTCCACAATGAAAGGGTGTCCAGCAGAAATTGGTTCCTTTTCCATTTTTGTCTATGGTTGACATACAATAATGGTAACCAGAAGGTGACCTTGGATCTAGCGTAAGGGGAGAAATCACAGAGAAGAGAAAGCAAGTTTTTATTCCACCACCAGTGGCTAAGGGCTTATTCAGTCTGTACTGTGTTTGGCCCTCACACGCTCCATCGAATTTAATTTCATCCTCCTACAACACCTGAGGTTAAGTGCTGCTTTACAGATAAGGACAATGAAGCTCTGAGGGGCCAAGTATCATCACACAGGGAGGAGGTGGAATTTGAACCTAGGTCTGTCTGGTCTCAAGAGTGTTGCTTGCCAGGCTCGGTGGCTCAGCCTGTAATCCCAGCGCTTTGGGAGGCCGAGGTGAGTGGATTGCCCGAGCCCGCGGGTTCGAGACCCACCCGGGCAACTTGGCGAGACCTCATCTCTACAATAAATCAAAAATTAGCTGGCATGGTAACGTACGCCTGTAGTTCCAGCTACTTGGAAGGCTGAGGCGGAAGGACTGCTGGAGACCAGCAGGTCAAGGCTGCGGTGGCCGGGAGCGATCACTGCACACCAGTCTGGGCAATGGAGTGAGACTCCCCAACTCAAAAAAAAAAAGAGTGTTGCTCATAACTATGATATTATATGCCTCCCAACACCATAAAGGCACAGCAAGTCTAGGCACACTGCTAATGGAGAACCCACAGTCTGAAGGTACCCAAGCCAGGGCAGAGTCGGATCTCAGGTCTCTTGCTTTCCATGCCAGCACTCTGCATTCGTTCTCACATCTCACATTCACCAGTCATGGAGTTAACTGAATCGAGTCACCAAAGGAGCACTTTCCCAGAGTTCTCATGGAGGAGCTCAGCGGGGGGTGGGGGGT
>NW_007062071.1:18348-23238 GCF_000164805.1 Carlito syrichta
GAGGGGTGGGCATACAAAGCACTTCAGGAAATGGGTCCTTCGGGAATCATCAGAGGAGAGGAAATAAACACTGGCCATGTGAGAACTCCCACCCTGGAAATGTGCTATAGCAACTAGGCAGGTGGGAAGAGTCATGGTCTCACACGGACCCTCTAGGGAGAGCAAATCCTAGAAGGTGCCAGCATCTAGCTTCCAGCTCTGCCTCGCAGCAACACTCAGGGGCTGTAGCTGGTTATTATGATACAACATGATGAACCAGGCCAGTGGAGGTGCCAGACGAGGCATGAGGATGCTGGGACTGCTTCCAGGGGCTGGAACTGGCTGTCTAAGAACAAGATGAGTGGTAGGTAAGCCACTGTTTAGACTGACAGAAACAAGAGGGAATTTCCCAATTAGGAACAGATTATAGCCTTCTTCTTTCCCAGACATACTCCTCCCCAACCTTGCCCAGAAGGAATGCCTGATTAGCTAACTCTGGGGTTTTGAAACTGACTCTTAAAGAACAAGAACATGGCAGGGCATGGTGGCTCAAGCCTGTAATCCCAGCACTTTGGGAGGCCGAGGTGAGAGAATTGCCTGTGCCCACAGGTTCAAGACCAGCCTGGGCAACATGGCGAGACCTCATCTCTACAATAAAAATAAAAAATTAGCTGGGTGTGGTAGCGTGCACCATAGTTCCGGCTACTTGGAAGGCTGAAGTAGAAGGATCACTAGAGCCCAGCAGGTCAACGCTGGGGTGGCCATGAGCATGGCACTGCACTCCAGCCTAGGTGATGGAGAGACTCTTGACTCCAAAAAAAAAAAAAGGACGAGAACATACATTAGAGGATGAAAGGAAAAGAAAGGACTCAAAACAAATACCAAACTGTCAGGAACCGCTGGCATTTTGTGAGTCTTGTGTCAGAAAACTTTATAAGAATTATCTAGGATTCATCATGAGCGAGAAGGTGTACCTCTACCACTTCGGCCTTCAGGAAACAGGGTCAAGATTGAGCACAAGTGATTCTTCCAAGGTTGCCCAGCTGATGGGCAGCAAAGCAGAGATCTGCACTCGTACTGGTCTTTTGGAGCTGGTTCTTTCTGTGACTGCCTAATGCTGTAATCCTCACTGACAGGGCAGTACCCTGGAAGACTACAGTAGACTTTCTGGGGACTGGCAAGGCTGCATACAGCTTAAAAAGCTTATTTGGACAGTAAAAAGCAAACAAGCTTTTTGTTTTCCAAAGAAAGTACACAAAATAAAATTCAGCCAAATCTGCTTGGCTCATGGCCTAATGCTGTTTATTTGATTGGATGTCCCACCTTCAGGGGGTATTGGTGAAGAACAGGTGGACCAGAATGACACAGGATGGGTTGCAGGGAAGCTTCAAGAAGGAGGGATCAAGCTCTTCCCAGGAAATCCAGCTCTGATCTCTGCCCCACAACCCCATGAGGTATCACCAGAGCTGCAGCCCTCCACTCACCTGAAAAGCCGCAAACACATCTTCTCCTGGGGAAATTCCTTGGGACCCTCCACGCTGTCATCATGGCTCTCAGTCTCCAGGTAGACATCCAGCAACACACACAGCCGCTGCAGCTGGTTGGTCAAGAGCTGATGGCTGGGCCAAGGGCCACACAGCTCCTTGTAGCACACATTAACCTCGCTCTCCATGGCCTGTGTGGGCAGGAAAGCCAGTATCTCAGCACCACCTTCCTGTGGGTGGGTGACCACATTGGCCAAAATTCTGTCCCTGGCTGGGCCTGAGGGCTGATATCACTACACCAGATCACCAAATCAAGCTAGACTGGTTCATCCTGAGGCCCTGTCTCAAGACAATGGGGTTTTCCTGATAGTGACCCATAACTCCCTTGCCTAGTACTCCCAGAACCAGGAAGGCAGGTGTGTAGAGAAGGAATATCAAGAGAACAAGGGAGAAGGTGCTGGTTAAAAACCTGTTCTATTGTCATAAGGCTGCTACCCAACCAAATAAACAAGCATAATGCTAATTAACAGCTGTAATGATATCATACACTATGCTGTTCTGGCACTTCACTAATGCTCCTGAGTTTATTTACATTCTCAAAGGAGTCCAAGACAATAACCTTTCAAGGCAGGTACTTCTCCTTATTCTATGAATGGGGAAACCTGTGGGCCCCAAGGTAGGTAAATGGTCTAGGTTCATCTACTACACCACTCAAGTTCCAGCAAATTCTGCAAATCCTGGAAAGCCCCTCTGTTGTGGGAATCCAGGCATTGCTCAAGCCCCAGCTGCAGCAGGTTCTGGTACTGCCATCTCTGCAAGGGGTTCTCCCTGCTCCTCCTGTCACCCCTACCTGCGCCTTACCCGAATGTTATCGTCATTGCTGTTGGTTTTCTCCCCTTTCCAGTTCAGACAAAGCTGGAAAACGGGTGGGATGGAGGAGTAGCCAGGGTTCAACACCACAGCAGCCTGGAGTTTGGCTGGGAAGAGGGAGAAAAATCAGTTCTGAGGCCCTGCTTGCCAGCCATGATAGCCTCTCCCCAGACCCCAAGGGCTTGGATGTCTCCTATTAATCTGAGTTATGTAGAGCACATTCTGATACTAATTGTTCTAGACTCTCTGAAGTGAAACTGCCAGGTTGCAGAAATGTAAGGTCTTATAACTGGTCCATTCAAGGACTTTGATATATTTACTGTGCCAAAAAGGTGTGGACTCCCAAGTGTGATCTACCTTGGGTTTGTCCATGAGTTCTATTTGTTATTTTGAGAGAATTTTAATAGTCACTTCTTTATTTGACAACAAGTTAAGGATTTTTTCATATGAAAGCTTACCATCACAGACCATGTGAAGACACAGGAAGAAGGTGGCTACCTACAAGCCAGGGAGAAAGGCCTCAGAAGAACTCAACTCTCTAACACCTTGCTTTCAGACATCTAACCTCCAGAATGGAAACCCCAGCACTCCTCAGATTGCATCTTGCCACTGATGCTTCCCAGAAGGCCTGTGTTTCCTGGCCAGCTGTTCCACTCATGCTCTAGAGGTTATTTAAACCTTTTCAGCTTTACTTAAAGTTCTGTCCCAGTAGAGCAGAGAAGCTAGCTGAGGAGCCAACCAGTTGACCACAACACACTACCAAGTTCAAGTCATAGAGTGTACATAGAAGTAATATGCCCCTTCTTCTGGACCAGGCCTGTCCTAACATCCCACAAATGCTCCTTCAAACCAACAGATAAAGAATCAGAGCATTTCTCTCTCTCTCTCAAAAAAAGTAAGCTTACAACAATATTGTATATAAGTTGACACATGTCAAATATATTTTCTCTATTTTGTTCCTTTGATTTTTTAAAAATATATTTTGTTAGGTCAAAAAAAATTTGGCCAGGTGCAGTGGCTCACGCCTATAATGCCAGCACTTTGGGAGGTCGAGGTGAGTGGATTGCCTGAGCCCGCAGGGTCAAGACCAGCCAGGGCAACTTGGTAAGACCTCGTCTCTACAATAAATCAAAAACTAGCCAGGCATGATAATGCGCGCTTGTAGTTCCAGCTACTTGAAAGGCTGAGATGGAAGGATTGCCTGAGTCCAGCAGGCTGAGACTATGGTAGCCGTGAGCATGCCACTGCCCTTCAGTCTAGTTGGAGTGAGACTCCAACTCAAAAAAAAATAAATTTAATAGCCAACATTTCCTGAGTCCTTACTGAATTCCAGGCACTGGGCTAAACTTTTCATATATATGTTATTTTATCCTAACAATGATTTCTGATATAGGTACTATTATTATCACCTCCATTTTACATATAAAGAAACAGGCTCTGGCAAAAACTCCCCTACCATCAAATAGTTGCAAAACAGCAGTGCTGAGTTTACCCTGAACTGCCTGAAGTCATAGTTGTGTTCACAAAATATTTATATTTTTTAACATATTCATTTCTTCTCTGCTGATACCCTTAGCATTTTTCAACAGAATAACACTTATCCTGTCCTTTAATGGGCTACATATATCATTTTTTTTTTTTAGCAATTTATGGAGGAAAAAGTTTGACTCTCTGATCCACCAGTCATTCAAATAACATAAACAGGAGTGCAGGTTAAAGCAATTCTTCCCCAACAGACAGAACAACACATATTAAAAAGTGCTTCCTTCGACTGGGCACGGTGGCTCACACCTATAATCCCAGCACTTTGGGAGGCTGAGGTGAGAAGACTGTCTGAGCCCATGGGGTTGAGACCAGCCTGGGCAACTTGGCAAGACCTCGTCTCTATAATAAATAAATAAAAAATATTAGCCACACATGGTGGCACGTGCCTGTAGTTCCAGATACTTGAAAGGCTGGGGAGGAAGATCACCTAAGCCCAGCAGGTCCAGGCTGCGGTGGCCGGGAGCGTGCCACTGCCCTCCAGCCTGGGCAACAAAGCGAGACTCCAACTCAAACAAAACAAAACAAAGCAAACAAAGTGCTTCCAAGGCTGGACGCAGTGGCTCATGCCTATAATCCCAGTACTCTGGGGAGCCGAGGTCAGAGGATTACCTGAGACCACAGGTTCGAGACCAGCCTGGGCAACTTGGCAAGACCTCATCTCTATAATAAATCAAGAAAAATTAGCTGGGTGTGATGGTGCATGTCTGTAGTTCCAGCTACTTGGAAGGCTGAGGTGGAAGGATCACCTGAGCCCAGCAGGTCGAGACTGTGGAGGCCGTGAGTACGCCACTGCACTCCAGCCTGGATGACAGACTAAGAATCTGACTCAAAAAAAATAAAAAGTGCTTCCAGGCTGGGTGCGATGGTTTGGTGGCTCACAACTACTATAATCCCAGCAACTATGGGAGACTAAGGTGGGAGGATTACTTGAGCTCAGGAGTTTGAGAACAGCCTAGACAACACAGTGAGACCTCCTCTCTACAAAAAAAAAAAAAAAATTAGCCGGGCTCTG
>NW_007062071.1:23528-40396 GCF_000164805.1 Carlito syrichta
GGAGCAGCCACTGCACTCCAGTCTGGGTGACAAAGTGAGACTCCAACTCAAAGAAAAAAAGGGGGGGATGTTATTACCATTTAGGATTAAATGAGATAAAGCATGTGCATAAGTCACAGAACAAGTCCTTGCTGAACAGTGGCTCTTATTATCACTACTATTTGTTAAATTCCTGTAGCAGGAGTCCAAAATCTTTAACTTTTTTTTCTCTTTAAATAAATTTTTTAGGGAGCCAGGAACCTGGAGACAGTGTACCTGGAGTGAAATCCACTGCAGAAGGACACCCCCATATAGGCAAAAGGCCATGCTTACCCTCCTGTCCATGTGACAGATTAACATCACATTCGTCAGGTTCTGAGTATTCCTTGCTCTTCACCTGGTCCCTCTTCTCAAAAGAACTGCCCAGCCAAGGTTTTTTTAATCTACATGTTGCTATCCATGGCAAGAAAAGGCACTGGAGATAGCTAATGTGTATGACGTAGCTCACCATTTGAGATGCCATTATTATTAAATCTTGCCACATTCAAAATAAATAAATAAATGTTTTACTTTAGGAACAGGGTTGCTCTGTCACCCAGGCTGGAGTGCAGTGGAACAGCCATAGCCCAAGCAGCCTTGAACTCCTAGACTCAAGGGGTCCTTTGATCTCAGCCTCCTGAGTAGCTGGGAGTATAGGCATGCACCACCATACCTGGCTAAGGTTTTTTAGAGACATGGTCTCACTATGTTGCCTGGACTGGTCTTGAACTCCTGGCCCCAAATGATCTTCCTGCCTCAGCCTCCCAAGTACGTGGGATTATAGGCATAGCCACCACACCCGGCCTCTTTTGCTTTCTTCAGGCAACCTGTAGGGGGTGTGTTGATTCCTGACAGTTCCCTTTGCCTAAAACCACTGTAATCAGCAATTACCTGTTCCTCTTTCGATGAGTGCCATGTAGTAGAGATTGGTGTCCCCAGCCAGTCCTGCCTCCACAATGTCTTTGGTGAAATGCAGCTCCTAGAAGAGGCACCATAGACAAGAAGCTAACTGCTGACTCCTCTGTTCAAATCTCCTTCCCTTCCGGTGGAAAGGACAGGAGCCAAAAGGTGATGTGGTCCTGCAACCTCCAGGACAGCGAGGGTAACCTGTCACTTCTACACCTACCATGTAATCCTCATGGGCAATTGTCACCCATTTCACCAGGCGAGAGACAACCTTGGCAGGGAAGAGGTACTGACAATCGCTGGTAACTGGTACAATGCCATGTTCTAAAAGAGAGGAAGACAGGTGGTGTCACGGGTAGAAATTAGGTGCCACAGCTGGGTAACTAGCATCCTCCTGGGGCTTTCTGGAGGGCTTAGACGGCCCTGGCAGCTGTCCAGGTACACCTAGTACTCAAGAGGTACCCAAGTCAACACGTGCCAGGAATGGAGGCATACTAAACTGACCTTAACCCAGTGCTAGGTGCTTGTGGCCAGACCCATCACCAGCATCACGCTGCTTTCTCCTTAATGCAAATGATGACTAAAACTCCCTGCAGCCGGAACCAGGGACATTGCCTCTGCAGCAATGACTGTTAATTAGATCAAACAGTGGAGAGAGCTGTTTTCACAGCTGACCTTGATGGAGGAAATGACTGAAGTGTTCTGTGTCAGTTCCTCTAAGGGAGAAGAGCTAGAAAACTGCTCCAGGGTAAACTCCTGCTGGCGTTTCAATAAACAAATATGCCAATACAGTAAACGCTGTCCAGGATTACAGTCATTCAACCTGGGAACAAAACAAACTCAGCAATGCTGATGGGGAACAAAGCCCCATGGATAAGCAATGCTGTCCTGGAAAGATTGGTGTTCACGTAGAGTCCAAGAACTGGCCCAGGGAGAGGGGGGCTCTACAGATGGGCCCTGGAAACCCAATGCCTTTCTTGTCAGTGACTCTTAAAGATCTGAAGATCCTGACACAGCCTACCCCACAACCCACCCACAGCAAGTGCCCTGCACATGGTAAGCACTTGACAAGTATTTACCAAATGAATAAATTAAAAGAAGCCACTGTACAGTCATCACCTAAGTCAGTGGCTCATCAAAATCATGTGGGAGCTTAGGTGAAAACCTGAGGGTGGGAGGTACTCAGCCTTAACCTGGTCTTGGGGGAAGAATGAGGGGATGCAGCCCTGGCCAACTCTATTCAAATAAGCTGAATGTGAGCTCCACGAAAGAGGAGGGGTAATCTGCCCATTATATTCGCTGTTCTTCCCCCAGCACTATGCTGGGTGCCTGGCATAAATCAGACTCTCAGTAAATATATGTCGAATGCACATCAAAGTCTACAATGAACTGCCCCTGACCAACCTGCAAACTTCTGCCACCCAAAGGCTTTGGGCCTCCTCTTTGAGGGCCAGGAGGACAATCCTAATGGCTCTGAGGGGAGTTCTGACTTCTGCTTGGATGGGCTGTAGCTCTGCCCAGTAGCCCTGCCAGTAAAGCCAGGAATCCAGGTCTCTGTGATTTCTTGTCAGAAATCAAAAGTTCTAGCCAGGCTCGGTGGCTCAGCCTATAATCCCGCGCCTTTGGGAGGCTGAGGTGAGTGGATTGCCTGAGCCCGCGGGTTCAAGACCCGCCTGAGCAGAGAGACCTCATCTCTACAGTAAATCAAAAAATCAGCCGGGCGTAGTAGCGCATGCCTATAATTCCGGCTACTCGGAAGGCTGAGGTGGAAGGATCACTGGAGCCCGGCAGGTCGCTGCAGTGGCTGGGAGCGGCCACTGCACTCCAGTCTGGGCAATAGAGTGAGACTCCAACTCAAAAAAAAAAAAAAAAAAAAAGAAATCAAAAGTTCTGAGTGACAAGCTAAGTCATTTTTGTCCCTGTATTGTCTGAGTGACTCTTAAGCCCCAGCCCCATCAACAACTTACCTAAGGATGCAAACTGTTTGTGGAGGGCTAGGCGGGACTGTACCCTGGTCTTCAATAGTTTCATGGTGGTCTCCATGTGGCTGGCACTTAGCGAGTGGTCAGCGATCACTGTGTGCTGGGGAGAAAATGAAAGACACACACCTGAGTGCTCCCCTCCAGATATCACCTGTTCTGGAAGCTGATTGCCTGCAGCAGCCTGGATTATTCACACCCCATGGTGGGCATCTTTTAGGAACGTCAGGGCTTATCTGCTATGACAGTCCAGAAGTTGAGTCCCAGAAGAAACAACACAAGCTGCTGCGTTCTTTTTTTTTGAGTTGGAGTCTCACTCTGTCGCCCAGAATGGAGTGCAGTGGCACGCTCCTAGCCACCGCAGCCTTGACCTGCTGGGCTCTGGCGATCCTTCCACCTCAGCCTTTTAAGTAGCCAGAACTACAGGCGCACGCTACCACGCCCGGCTAATTTTTGATTTATAGTAGAGATGAGGTCTCGTCTCATAGAAGGTGGGTCTCGAACCCGTGGGCTCAGGCAATCCTCAGGCCTTGGCCTCCCAAGTGCTGGGATTACAGGTTGAGCCGCTGAGCCACCAAGCCCGGCTGCTGCTGGGTTCTTGAGAGGGTGTGGTTAACTCCTGAAAAAAGACAGGTTTCGGCTAAGGGGCCAGCCCCCTGGAGTTCTGCTCAAATACTTGGCATCCTTGTGCACAAGACTGAGGCCAGCAGAGCCTGCTGCCGTGCTATACCCAGAGCAAGGATTCAAGTCACCTTGGTGTAGAAGGCTACTAAACTCAGAAAGAAGGCAAAAGGTACTTCAATACTTGCACACCTCAGACATTTTAGTGTTCTGAGTGGATGGAAGACAGATCACAACCCTGAGGGAAAGCATTCTGCTAGTTTAATGCTCCAAAGAGGTCTTTCTGGAGCCTACACAGGAAGAGAGGAGATAGAGCTCTTTACCTAAGAAGACTGGATTAGGGTACACACCTGGGGTTGCTCTTTGGGGAAGTGGAGGCCACCCAGCTTCTGTACCCACAAATAGGGGTGACCTAGGTCAAGCACATAGTCTCTCAAAGTCAGGATGCTGCAGAAGACAGAATTAAATAATTTTTATAAGTCATTTCTGCTGGGGTCACAGGATATAGCCCTCCTCCCACTCTCCCATGTCCTACAAACAGGCCAGTCCCGAGGCTTGGCCATGCTGAGCAGCCAGGTTGCAGCAAAGTCTGCAAAACTCCTTAATTTCGTCTATTCCTTAATGTGAATTTCATTTCTCCCACATTCACTTTCCTCATTTTCCCATCGTAACCTTCACCTCACAAGCAAATATCAAATACAAAGCAGTGTACTGATCTCTTCATTGAACTGCCAACTTACACAACATTTTTTAAAACGTTTAATACTTTGGATAATTAAAATGGTAAACATTTTCATTGTATCTCATGTTCTTACCATGTTCTCCACATTTTGTTCCTTCTACCCTTTTCTGCCCTTCCATGACCTTCCTTTGCCTTATAAGCAAGAATGAGTAAGCACTTCCTTCTGCCTAAGATCCTTCCTGTCCTCCGGGTCGCCTCTGGCCATAAGAGGTCTCCAGCACTGAGTCACCAGAGAATCTTGTAATTAGAGAAGCCAGGAGAGGAGGAAATACTGCTGACTCACCCAACTTTATCAAACTGATACTGATTGGCTGGATTTGGAGTTTTCTTTCCATGATCCCCAGGATATAAGCAGCTCAGAACTGAATCAGGAGACAGCAAGTCACTGGAAAAGGGAGAGGAGACTGCAGTGAGAACGTGGCCAACATCTTTCCATAACCCAGACTGATATGTGGGGATGGTAGCGCCATCTCTCAATGATGAGCAATGCTACCATTTATTGAATAATTCCTGTGTGCCAGTCTCTTTGTATGCTCAAGGACATCAGATCGTCACAATTCTGTGACAGAATTTCCATTTTACAAAAGAGAAACTTCAGGCTTTGAAAGATAAGACTTATCCAAGACCAAACTGCTAATAAATGATGGAGGTGGGTTTATATTATATGATCAAAGAGAGTAGTATCCTTAACTCACCAATTTTTTTTTTTTGTGAGTCAGGGTCTCACTCTGTTGTCCAAGCTAGAGTATAGTGACACAATCACAGCTCACCACTGCTTCCAACTCCTAGGCTCAAGCAGTCCTCTTGCCTCAGCCTCCTGAGTAGCTGGGACTACAGGTGTATATGTGCCACCATGTTCAACTAATTTTTTGATTTTTTTTTATAGAGTCAAGGTCTTGCTATATAGCCCAGGCTCCTGAGCTCAAGTGATTCTCCCCACTTAGCCTCCTGTAATGTGCTGAGATTACAGGTGTGAACCGCCACACCCAGCCTTAACCCACCAATTTTCTCTACATCACTATCCCTTCAAGATTTATATGGTGGTCAGGGCCTTACCTCCAAGGAGCAAAGTCCCACAACACCAGCAATAGAAATAATTAGGATTTTCACAGAAGCAGAACAGCTTTCTTTCTACCCCAGAGAGAACAAATGTGTAGCTTTGGTGTGGTCTATCTCACTTTGATGAAATCTCATGCTAATCACAGAAAAGGCCCCTTTTATATTCCCGGGTTCCAGGAAAAGATATTATCATATACACTGAAGACAAGATGACCCAGCGCTATAAGCTGGGGTGGGGGGCACTACTGCCACCCACCTGGGATGATTAGGGCACAGTTTGTAATTCAACTGAAAAGCAGAGAAGAGACGATGTGGGGGTATAATGTAGTAATTTCATCACAAAGGATGACAAGGCCCATTCTTTCCCTGAACCATCAGGAGGTTCTCCTTTGTCCTTCCAAGGACAGCATCAGGGCAACTCAGGCAGGACAGGCTGGTCATGGTTTTGGCCTTAAAATACCTTCGGAAACTTAACACCAGGAGAGCAGTAGCTTCTAGCTCTTCCCTATTCTGTCTCACTGACGCCCCCTGCCCCTCAAGGTCTCTGCCGCCTTTACTACCTCACTGATTACAAAATAAATACAACTTTTCAGTCTTTTAACCAGTGTTCAGTGACTATTACTAATAGATGGAATCAACCAAAATAAAACAGAACAGCTCGGTGGCTCAGCCTGTAATCCCGCGCCTTTGGGAGGCTGAGGTGAGTGGATTGCCTGAGCCCGCGGGTTCGAGACCCGTCTGGGCAGCAAGACCTCATCTCTACAATAAATCAAAAAATCAGCCTGGCGTGGTAGCGCATGCCTGTAATTCCGGCTACTTGGAAGGTTGAGGCGGAAGGATCGCTGGAGCCCAGCAGGTCGAGGCTGAGGTGGCCGGGAGTGGTCACTGCACTCCAGTCTGGGCAACAGAGTGAGACTCCAAGTCAAATAAAATAAAATAAAAAAAAAAAAAAAAAATAAAATAAAATAAAATTTTAGAACAAAAGATACCACTAATTGAATAGTCTTTTTTGTTTTGGTGTTATATTTTTATGGCTATATATAGACTCTCCTTTTATGTCCATTGTTTTTACCAAATTCAGTTGTTCTGATCCACCAGTGGTAGATGTTATTTTGGCAAGAAGGTTTGATTTTTCTATCAGGTGCGGGATTACAGGCTGAGCCACCAAGCCTGGCTCTAAAATTTTATTTAAAAGATGGGATTAGGCCGGGATCAGTGACTCAGTCTATAATCCCAGCATTATGGGAGGCCGAGGCAAGTAGATTGTCTGAGCCCACGGTTCGAGACAAGCCCACGCAACTTGGCGAGACCTCACCTCTACAATAAAAAATAAAAATAAAGCCGGGCTCGGTGGCTCAGCCTATAATCCCGCACCTTTGGGAGGCTGAGGTGAGTGGATTGCCTGAGCCCACGGGCTCAAGACCCACCTGGGCAACTTGGCGAGACCTCATCTCTACAAAAAATCAAAATAAGCCGGGCATGGTAGCGCGTGCCTGTAGTTCTAGCTACTTGGAAGGCTGAGGTGGAAGGATTGCCGGAGCCCAGCAGGTTGAGGCTGCGGTGGCCGGGAGCGGCCACTGCACTCCAGTCTGGGTGACAGAGTGAGACTCCAACTCAAAAAAATAAATAAATAAATAAATAAATAATACAAAATATTAGCCACACGTGGTAGTGCAAGCCTGTAGTTCCGGCTACTTGGAAGGCTGATGTGGAAGGATCTCCAGAGCACAGCAGGTAGTTGCTGGGGTGGCTGTGAGTGTGCCACTGCACTCCAACCTGGGCAAGGGAGTAAGACTCCAACTCAAAAAAAAAAAATGGAATTAGGCAAGAAGAAGTGGTTCACACCTGTAATCCCAGAATTTTGGGAGGTGGAAACAAGAAGACTGCCTGAGCTCAAGCTCATCCTGGGGAACCTGGTAAGACCTCATCTCTATAATAAATCAAAAAATCAGTCATGTATGGTGGCACATGCCTGTAGTTCCAACTACTTGGAAGGCTGAAGTGGAAGGATCACCTGAGCCCAGCAGGTCAAGACTGCAGTGGCCATGAGCGTGCCACTGCACTCCAGCCTGGGCAACAGAGTGAGATTCCGACTTAAAAAAAAAAATTAGTAAACTAAGAATGAAAAATGATTAAAAATAGTTTACTGGTTTAATTAAAAATAGACTAAAATGAGCAAATAAAGATCATTCTGGAAAATAATTTCTTCAGGAAAATTGAGCTATAATTCTGATTTAAATGTTTGTATTAAAAACATTAATTCTCCAATGAATTAACAGATCTAGGCAACAGTCATCAATTCTGGTAATATCACAAAAATATAGACAGCCTGTGCCTCCTGATGGAAGTATTCAACAACTATGACTCAACTCTGCCCTTTCCCCACCAAAATAACAAAAATCAAAACCAAAATAGGATGTGATCATTGATTTATAAGAACCATAGGAAGAAGCTGTATCATGGAATACACTCATCAAAATCCAGACTTAAAGCCGGGTTCAGTGGCTCAACCTGTAATCCCGCGCCTTTGGGAGGCTGAGGTGAGTGGATTGCCTGAACCCACAGGTTCTAGACCCGCCTGGGCAGGCGAGACCTCATCTCTATAATAAAATCAAAAAATTAGCCAGGCGTGGTAGCACACGCCTGTAACTCCAGCTACTCGGAAGGCTGAGGCGGAAAGATCGCCGGAGCCCAGCAGGTGAGGCTGCGGTGGCTGGGAGTGGCTACTGCACTCCAGTCTGGGTGACAGAGTGAGACTCCAACTCAAAAAAAAAAAAAAAAAATCCAGACTTAGAGGAATCTACAGAGCAAACAACCCATTTTCCTCAGTTTTCCATCTGTAAAGTAGGAAGATAGCTAGACAACACCTAAAGGCCTTAAAGATCTAACCTTGGTTTCACAGTGGCACTTCCTTACATGTTTCTTACCTGCTTGGAGGCCAAAGCCTACCTGGCAATGACAGCAGTATAGTACACAGGCCAGGCTGACTAAATTATGACTCTCCCCTCATACCTGTAACCTTAGGGCAACCCCTTAATTGTCCAGAGCCTCTGTTAACTCACCTTGTATAGCTATTGTAAGAAAAGCTGCTGATGATAAACTGCCATTTACCAAGTGCCTCATCTATGCAAAGCACTTGATCTGACTCTTCATAGGCATCCTGGGAGAGGATATTACAATTAAAGACATCAGAGTAAGGAGACGGACTCTGAGGCCAGGTATACAGCTTAGAGAGGAGCTGGAGTTTAGCATGCAATAAAGCCAGCCTGTGACCCTGTAATTAGCATGTAGGGCATCTAAGAAATGAGCAAGCAGAAAGCTCAGGACAAGAAGTCCTACTGCAATCCCAGATGCCCTGGAGCTGTTCACTAAGCCAAGAACCCTGGATGAGCAGTATAACTGGACACTCAGAAAAAGCAAGTCCTGGGCTCCCTCTGCTGGGGTCTAGTGGGAAAAGGGTCAATTTCATTCAGAGTACTCCTGGGCAGTCCAGAAACACAAGCACAGTGACCAAGGCTGCTGTGGCCTGAGGAGGATAAGTGCAGGGTCTAAGACCCAGGAGACACCCACCATCAGGAAGGAGAAGGGATGGCAAGAGCTCTACCAAGTAGCAGACCTGTGCTTCCCTGACTCTCAATGGTCTTTCTACAGCTGACAGTGAGACCAGGTCGGGGCAGAACCGAGTGCTGGGCTGAGGCAGTGCTCTTATAAAAGTGGAGGCTATTTCACCCCATTCCTTCTCAGTCCTTTGTTCTTCCCACCCCTGGCTATGGAACAAAAATGCTCTGGGCAGGGACTTCCTGGAGATGTGAAGGCTCTCATTACCATACCTCTGCTTACCCTCCTCAAAACCTCCACAGACAGCCGGGCTCAGTGGCTCAGCCTGTAATCCCGCGCCTTTGGGAGGCTGAGGTAAGTAGATCGCCTGAGCCTGTGGGTTCGAGACCCGCCTGGGCAGCGAGACCTCATCTCTACAATAAATAAAAAAATCAGCCGGGCATGGTAGCACATGCCTGTAATTCCAGCTACTTGGAAGGCTGAGGCGGAAGGATCGCCGGAGCCCAGCAGGTCGAGGCTGCGGTGGCCGGGAGTGGCCACTGCACTCCAGTCTGGGTGACAGAGTGAGACTCCAACTCAGAAAAAAAAAAAACCTCCACAGAGACCCAGCCTAGTTCTCCTCCCGCCACCCAGGTAAGGACAACCAGGGCTTGAGCTAAGCTAGGAAGAAAAATCCCAGCACCTTGAGACAGAAAGAGAGAGGAAAAAAAAAGAGTGGCTTAAATATATCAATCTGATAGATCCTGCCCAATTTCATTTTACATTCACACACTTTACACTGGTTGCAAAAAGCTAATGCTCTGTCCCACCTACTCACTATTAACATCTGCTGCATAGTAAGAGGACATCACAAATTCAAGTCAGAGAATGCCTTCTAAATACCAGTGACATGCCAGGACTTTCAGTCCATCCAGGCACAACGAGAGTCAACATAGCCATGAGCCTTCTCAGAGCCAGAGGGAGGAACTGAACGCAGTCCCGCACTACAGCTCTTGTTACTCCCTCCTCCTACAACCTACTCCCCACAGCGCCTTCCATACCCTGCACTGATGGGGGTGATCAGCTCAGTGGCAGTTGTCACTTTGGCTTTTACTGTCATGATGTTGAGGTTCATGAGGTAGTAGAAAGTCAGGTGAAGAACACTGTCATCTGGAGGGGGATGAAGAAGAGAGAATTTTTGAGTCAAACACTCACAGCAAAGTCAATAGTATCATAGAAAGAAATTCTAAGGGGCTTTTAAAATGTTTTACTTTAAGCCGGGCTCGGGGGCTCAGCCTGTAATCCCGCGCCTTTGGGAGGCTGAGGTGAGTGGATTGCCTGAGCCCGCGGGTTTGAGACCCGCCTGGGCAGGCGAGATCTCATCTCTACAATAAAATCAAAAAATTAGCTGGGCATGGTAGTGCGCGCCTGTAATTCCGGCTACTCGGAAGGCTGAGGTGGAAGGATCACCGGAGCCCTGCAGGTCGAGGTTGTGGTGGCCGGGAGCGGCCACTACACTCCAGTCTGGGCGACAGAGTGAGACTCCAACTCAAAAAAAAAAAAAAAAATGTTTTACTTTAAACACACACACACACACACACACACACACACCCCCTCAAAATAAAAAGTTTTTTAAAAAGGCAAAGAGAAGACCAGTATGCACAACCTGTTTCATTTGCATAAAAAATAAAGCAGGAAGGTACTAAATATATATTTGTATAAAAGCTTTTAGTTGTATAGAATATTTCCAGAAAATATGTAAGAAATCTGTAATGATGTTTGACCTTGGAGGTAAGGCCTAGGAATGGCTTCTGGAAGCCTAGAGTGAGAAAGAACCTTAAATTTCATTGTTAACTCCTATACTGCTTGAATACTTTATTGTTTACTACTCTTTCCATATAAAACCAGTTTCAAAACAAATATTATCTGCAAAATTAAAAATTCTACTTACATTTATTAAATTAAACTTGTTGGTCTCATTACTCAAAATCTGTATACTCTTGCAACTTGTTCTGGATATCTGACTTATCAAATTCAGAAAGAGGTATAGTTTTAACAAGCTTTCCTTATGTATCTAGAATTTTATTGCTATGTTGTTATGGTTATGACTTAACAACAAAAAGGAACAAACACCATGCAAAACAATGAGAAAAAACAGAGAAATATAAAATAAGAATCTTTTTTTGAGCAAGGAGGCCTCTGGTCCCCTGGACCCTCTGTCCCTGCAGCTGGCTGAACTCTAGTGCCCCAGATCCCCCAGAGCAAAGTGAGTGCAGACAGACCTTTGCATTTCAGATCGAGCATGACAGACAGCGGGTGCCTCTTTAGCATCTCCTTGCGCTTGTCATCCAACTGAACCCCCAGAGTGGGCCGCCGGCGTTTCTGGACAAAGAAGAGAACCAAGCTAATGAGCACTGGTCACAAAAGTCTACCCTTTCCTTCTTCCTACCGGCTAGGGCCTCAACACTGCTGCCTGGGACCTGCTGCTTCAGCTCGTCAGGCTGCCAGCCACACACTCCAGCAGCCCTTTCTTTCAAACCTCTTTCTTCTGCTTTTAGGGAGAATGGTGCCTGCAAACAAGCAGGCCCCAGTGCAGCTGCCTGGTGCCCCCAAGCGAGGAACTGGCTCTCACCGTGGTCTGCTCCTCCTCAGCATCTGAGTCGCTCTCGTCATCTGCAGTCACACAGAGAAGTCAGCTAGAGGTCAGATGGTCCCAAATGCTCCCCCAAACACCTCAATCCACAGGGCATAAAGGAGCTCAAACTCTAACTTTTTTTTTTTAGTTGGAGTCTTACTCTGTTGCCGAGGTTGGAGTGCAGTGGCATGCTCACGACCACCACAGCCTCAACCTGCTGGGCTCAGGCGATCCTTCTACCTCAGCTTCCCAAGTAACTGGAACTACAGGTGTGCGCTACCAAGTCCAGCTAATTTTTTTCATTTATTGTAAAGATGAGGTCTCACCAAGTTACCCAAGCTGGTCTTGAACCCCTGAGCTCAGGTAATTCTCTCATCTCCAACTCCTAAAATGCTGGGATTACAGGCATGAGCCACTACACCTGGCTTGACTCCAACTTTTGTAAAACGGGTTTCTTTAGAATGTTAATTTGCTTCTTATTCAGTATAGAAAACATGGTGATGGAAAAAGAGTAAAAAAGAATAACCTATAATCCCACCATCCCTGTTTTTTTTAAGAGCTTTTAAAAATAAGCCGGGCTCGGTGGCTCAGCCTGTAATCCTGTGCTTTGGGAGGCTAAGGTGAATGGATTGCCTGAGCCCGCAGGTTCGAGACCCACCTGGGAAACTTGGTGAGACCTCATCTCTACAATAAATCAAAAAGTAGCCGGGCATGGTAGCACGCGCCTGTAGTTCCAGCTACTTGGAAAGCTGAGGCGGAAGGATCGCCGGAGCCCGGCAGGTCGAGGCTGCAGTGGCCGGGAGTGGCTACTGCACTCCAGTCTGGATGACAGAGTGAGACTCCAACTCAGAAAAAAAGAAAAAAAAAGAATAATAATTTTCTTAGAATGGAGATGAGGTCTGCTATATTATATTGTCCAGACTGGTCTTGAACTCCTGGACTCAAGTAATCCTCTTGCCTTGGCCTCCAAAAATACTGGGATGATAGGTGTGAGCCACCATGCCTGGCCTAAAGGGCTTTTTTTTTTTTGAGTTGGAGTCTCACTCTGTCACCCAGACTGGAGTGCAGTGGCTGCTCCCGGCCACCGCAGCCTCGACCTGCTGGGCTCCGGCGATCCTTCCGCCTCAGCCTTCCGAGTAGCCGGAATTACGGGCGTGCGCTACCACGCCCGGCTGATTTTTTGATTTATTGTAGAGATGAGGTCTCGCTGCCCAGGCGGGTCTTGAACCTGCGGGCTCAGGCAATCCTCTCACTTCAGCCTCCCAAAGGCGCGGGATTACAGGCTGAGCCACCGAGGCCGGCTCTAAAGGGCTTTTTAGTGTCATTTTCACGGATCACAAGTCCCTCCTGGTGATGGTGGTAATAAGAGTAATATATAACAACCATATAGAACTAACAGAATTCATATAATTTAAAGGGTTGTTATGTGATGAGAATGATGCTAAGGACCCCGGAGGTATTACCTTATTTTTTTTTGAGTTGGAGTCTCACTCAGTCGCCCAGACTGGACCTATTGGGCTCCGGCGATCCTTCCACCTCAGCCTTCCGAGTAGTTGGAACTACAGGCACGCGCTACCATGCCCGGCTGATTTTTTGATTTATTGTGGAGATGAGGTCTCGCCAAGTTGCCCAGGCGGGTCTTGAACCCACGGGCTCAGGCAATTCACTCACCTCAGCCTCCCAAAGGCGCGGGATTACAGGGTGAGCCACCAAGCCCGGCTTGGTATTACCTTATTTAATCCACATAATAGTTACACATGAGATGTTACTATTTTTCATAAGATGAGTAAATTGAAGCTCAGAAATGTTAAACAGGGTCAGTGAGCTAGTAAGTGGCAGGACTGAGTCTTGTGACTTGGAGTCAGAGACAACACTTGTGACTCCAAGAACTGAGCTCTTTCCCTGCCTACTTAGGTGCTAAAACATCAAAGTCAAACTTCCTGCTACACAGAAACAATCCAGCTAATTCTCAAAGGACAAGCCCTCGCGTGGTAACTTCTTCGTGTCCCTCGGGGAGGCAGTCCAACCACTACAGTACCTTGGGAGTCTTCAGGAGGCTTGAACAGAGCCTTAGCTTCATCCACACTGCCTTCGATCGCCACAGATAATGTCTTATCTGGGGGCAAGAAAAGGTGTGGCAGAAAAGCTGATGAGTGAAGGTGCAAAGTGACGCAGCAGGCCAGCTCTGGGCTGCACTTCTGCTTCTGCCCCAGCTCCTAGCTAACTGAGGGAGGGAAGGCAAAAGCCCTGGCTTGGGACGAAGAGGAACAAGTTGGGAAACCTTAATTTTGTGTTTATCATTTACTGAGAGCAAACAGCTTAAAGTGCAGATTCCTGGATTAGCATCACCTGAGACTAGAGGTAAATGTCTGTCTGTATACACCAGGGCACAGAAATTCAAACTGAGGGTCTAAAGACACATGGAACGCCTCTGCCAATTGTCTTAAAAGTTCTCACCAAAAGCCCAAACCTATTCACATCCCAGAAATAATGGTTCTCGACTAAATGCTTGTTCTCTATTTTACACTACACCAAGCACCTGGCTGGCACTGTCTCATTTAACTGGGACTTTGCAGTCCAGTTCCAGACCTGAGTCCCTGACCCACCAATTCTCAAACATGTGACCTAGAAACGTGTGTCATTACTCTGAGCCTCAGTTTCTGTATCTATGAAATGTAAACTTGACAACGAACAACTGTTCTAGGTGGTAGAAACTTAAGGAGCTGATGCTTATTATTTTATTTTACAAAATTATTTTAAAAATTAAATTTTTATCCTCAAAACAACCCTATAGGAGCAATACTAATTATTATAGTCATTTATAGATGAGGAACTTAAGGCTCAGAGAAGTTAGATACCACAGTCAAAAAGCAGATAAGCCAAGATTCAAGATCAGGTCTGTTCAACCTAAGTTTGGCCCAAGCACATAAGTTGACAGCCTGTTCCAAACCCCCAACCTCCCTTTCTGGAATTCTGAGGATCTAGTGCTGTGAGGTCAGACAAGTCACCACCCTCTTGCTCCACTATTAAGAATACAGGTAGTCACAGAAACCTGAAACAGTTTGCCCAGCCACACTAAGGAGGGACAGCAAACTTCCCCCCAAGTGGCTGACTACTGCCTTATCTATGGTAACCATCACTACTGACCCCAGACAAGCTGGTTGCCCCCCATCCTCCGCATCACCATTGGCAAATGCCAGACTATTCTTTCAATCATTTAATCTTAGAAATCTACAGGAAAATGGGAATGAAAATAGGCTGGATTTTAAACACAAAAGATAAAAAAATTACTCACCCTGTCTAGGGGGCTGGGAGGATTTCAAATGAGCTGATTATGGAAACAGGAGGGAAAACAAAGGGGAAGGAGAGGACCAGAAAGATCGGGAAGACACAAGAAGAGAGACAGTAATGTGTTGGTGTCCATGGCTGAGAGGAGAAGCAAGCACTGGGGCAATACATGTCTGTCTGATGCAGTGGGGTAGGGAGAAAAGTAAGGTGCTAGATAAAAGCTGCATTAGGGCAAGAAGCAAGGTCTCCCAAAATTTCTCAAAGCCCTAGCAGTCATACCCTGCTCTTAAGCTTAAAGAGGACATATCATCTAACCTGGTAATTCACTAGAATGACATGCAGCCTGTTTCAGAGCATAGTGAAAGCCTGGGAGAGCAGACTAGGACCTGTGTTCACCAAGCCCCTCCACCCTGAAGTGCAGCAATAGGCCCCCGATCCATCTGCCAAGCGTGCTTTGATGGGATGAGCACCTGGGAGCCCAGACAGATTGCCTGGACCCTGTACCCAAGAGCCATACAGGCAGATTCATAAATGATTCAAAGTCAGCTGTTCTGAGATACCTATCAGGTTAGTCCAGCCTTAGGCCAGCTGGTCAGAGCAGCCATGCAGGTGGTGCGGAAGGAAAGCAGCACCTGTCACCTGAGGGCTTCTAGGCAGTGCTGGGAAGTTTCCAGGGTGGACAGTGCTTCCAAATGACTCAACCAGCCATGGCTGCTGCTCCGACTGCCCCTTCTCCTTGCCCGGGCCCCATACTCACCACAGGCCTGCCCATATGCAGTGGCCTGGACAAAGAGGACGTAGAGGGGAGGTGGCAGGTGCCTGGCTGTCTCATACTGCTTGTGAGCCTGGTCGAATGGCATGAAGAGATATTCTTGCACTGGGAGGGAAGCCTACACACAACAAAAGAAGGGTTTTTGCTTTTCCTTTTTTAGCCAGTCCACATAGGAACATGTGGCAGGTTAGTGACTATATATTTTTTATTTATAAAAGTGATACATAGCTGGACACAGTGGCTCCAGCCTGTATTCCCAGCGCTTTGGGAGGCCAAGGTGAGGGGACTGCCTGAGCCCATGGGTATGAGAACAGCAACTTGGTGAGAACTCATCTCTACAATAAAAATTTAAAAATTAGTCAGGTGCGGTAGCACGCACCTGTAGTTCCAGCTACTTGGAAGGCTGAAGCAGAAGGATTGCCTGAGCCCAGCAGGTCAATACTGGGATAGCCATGAGCGTGCCATGGCACTCCAACCTGAATGAAAGAGTGAGACTTTAACTCAAAAAAAAAAAAAAAAAAAAGTGATACATGATAAACTAGTAGAATGAATAGGCTGATAAAAGGTCAATACAAAAAAATCCATGGCATTTCTTGATACCAGCCACAAACAAAATGAAATTGTAAAAAGATACCATTTACAGTTGCATCAAGAAAATATAAAATATGTAACAATAAATAAACGAAAGGTGTGTAAGACTCTATACAAAGACCTGAGAAATAAAAGGTCTAAATAAGTAGAGAGATATAAATGCCAATGGCCTGGAAGACTCAAATATTGTCCAGACATCAATTTTCCCCAAAGTGATCTATAGATTCAATGTAATCCCAATGAAAATATCAGCAAGTGAAAACAAACAAGCTAATTCTGCTGGGCTCGGTGGCTCAGCCTGTAATCCTGCGCCTTGGGAGGCTGAGGTGAGTGGACTGCCTAAGCCCACGGGTTCGAGACCCGCCTGGACAACTTGGTGAGACCTCATCTCTACAATAAATCAAAAAATTAGCTGGGCGTGGTAGTGCGCGACTGCAGTTCCAGCCACTTGGAAGGCTGAGGTGGAAGGATCGCCTGAGCCCAGCAGGTCGAGGCTGCAGTGGCCAGGAGCGGCCACTGCACTCCAGTCTGGGCGAGGGAGTGAGACTCCAACTCAAAAAAACAAAACAAAACAAATGCCGGGCTCGGTGGCTCAGCCTGTAATCCCATGCCTTTGGGAGGCTGAGGTGAGTGGATTGCCTGAACTCGCGGGTTCGAGACCCGCCTGGGCAGCAAGACCTCATCTCTACAATAAATCAAAAAATCAGCTGGGCGTGGTAG
>NW_007062071.1:40416-47063 GCF_000164805.1 Carlito syrichta
AGGCTGAGGCGGAAGGATTGCCGGAGCCCAGCAGGTTGAGGCTGCGGTGGCCGGGAGTGGTCACTAAACTCCAGTCTCAGTGACAGAGTGAGACTCCAACTCAAAAAAATAAAAAAACATAAAAACAAAACAAAACAAAACAAAAAGACAAGCTAATTCTAAAACTTGTAAATGCAAAAAGCCAAGAATAACCAAGACAATCCTGAAATTAGGCTGGAGAACTTATACAAAGTGCGCTTCAATATTTCTGATAAAGCTACAATAAGTAAGACAGTGTGATCTTGGTGCAAAGATGGACAAATAGATCACACACAAACTCACATGTACACAGACCTTAGAATTGTGACAAAAGTGGCACTGCAGAGCAATGGAAAATGTCTCTTTAATAAATGAGTCATTTGGATTTTTTTTTTTTTTTTTGAGTTGGAGTCTCACTCTGTGACCCAGACTAGCGGCCACTGCAGCCTCGACCTGCTGGGCTCTGGCGATCCTTCCGCCTCAGCCTTCCAAGTAGCTGGAACTACAGGCGCGCGCTACCACGCCCGGCTCATTTTGATTTTATTACAGAGATGAGATCTCACCAAGTTGCCCAGGCGGGTCTCGAGCCCGCGGGTTCAGGCAATCCACCCACCTCAGTCTCCTAAAGGTGCAGGATTGATTACAGGCTGAGCCACCGAACCCGGCATTTTTTTTTTTTTTTTTTTTTGAGTCAGAGTTTCACACAGTCGCCCAGGCTGGAGTATGCTGGCATGCTCACGGCCACTACAGCCTCAATCTGCTGGGCTCAGGCGATCCTTCTGCCCCCAAGTGACTGACTACTGCCTTATCTAGGTACAGACAAGTTGGTTGCCCTCCTGCCTCCCATCACCACTGGGAAATGCCAGACTATTCTCTTCAGCCATTTATTTATTTATTTATTTTGAGTTGGAGTCTCACTTTGTTGACCAGACTGGAGTACAGTGGCATACTCCAGGCCACCGCAGCTTCAACCCGCTGGGCTCCAGCAATCTTTCTGCCTCAGCCTTCCAAGTAGCCGAACTACAGGTGTGTGCTACCATGCCCGGCTAATTTTTGATGTAGTGTAGAGGCAAGGTCTCGCCAAGTTGCCCGGGCAGGTCTTGAACCCATGGGCTCAGGCAATTCACTGTCCTCGGCCTCCCAAAGTGCGGGGATTACAGGCTAAACCACCAAATCCGGCCTCTTTTCAGTCATTTAATCTTAGAATTCTACATGTAGATGGGAATGAAAACAGGCTGGATTTTAAACACAAAAGATAAGAAAATTACTCACCCTATCTAGGGGACTGGGAGGATCACCAGAAGGTGATCAGCAGAAGGATCACCTGAGCCCAGCAGGTCGAGGCTACAGTGGCTGTGTGCATGCCACTGCACTCCAGCCTAGGCAACGGAGTGAGACCCTAACTTAAAAATAATAATAATAATACAAAAAAAAAGAGAAGGTATTGGCCGGGCATGGTGGCTCACACCTGTAACCCTAATACTTTGGGAGGCCAAGGTGGGAGGAGCACTTGAGGCTAAGAGTTTGAGACTAGCCTAAGCAACATAGCAAGAGCTCATATCTACAAAACAATAAACTGGATGTGGTGGTGTATGCCTGTAATCCCAGCTACCTGGGAGACTGAGGCAGAAGGATTGCCTAAGCACAGGAGGTTGAGGTTACAGTAAGGCATGATTGTGCCACTACACTACAGCCTGGGTGACAGAGTAAGACCCCAATTCAAAAACAGAAACAAAAACAAGAATTTAATTAAACTGGACCCTATCTAGGAACATTTCAAGAGAGTTTCCAGTTAACAGCAGAAAATTTTTTTTTTTTTGAGTCGGAGTCTCACTCCGTCGCCCAGACTGGAGTGCAGTGACCGCTCCTGGCCACCGCAGCCTCGACCTGCTGGGCTCCGGCGATCCTTCCGCCTCAGCCTTCCAAGTAGCCAGAATTACAGGCATGCGCTACCATGTCCGGCTGATTTTTTGATTTATTGTAGAGATGAGGTCTCGCTGCCCAGGCGGGTCTCGAACCCGCGGGCTCAGGCAATCCACTCACCTCAGCCTCCCAAAGGCGTGGGATTACAGGCTGAGCCACCAAGCCCAGCTTACAGCAGAAAATTTAACCATGCAGAGGACCTGGTGTTAAGTATAACCAATACTTTTCATTTCTATTGTCTTTTTGTTCTATTATGAAGTGCTACTGAAAGAGATTTCTAACAATGCTAACAATACGCCTAGAGTTAAGAAAAGATATAGATCTTGCCAAATCCTAGAAAAGTAAATTTATAATTTCTCTAGGGTCCTTTTACATATTAGCCATCTACCCTGCTTCTTCCAACTATAAGAATTTAAGCCAAATCTGGCTTCAAAACAAACAATTGAGTCGCCTATATAGAAATACATTTTCAGGCAAAGTGTAGACCTTTCCTCCTAAGGTACCTACTAGCTTTCAAATATGAGTAAAGTTTTTTCAGAGTGAGTAGAACTGCTGAGCAGTCGGCTCCTGAGGTGTACTCAGTGGGACTAACACACATCCATGGGGAGCATGTTTAGATGCTGGAGACTACAGGGCTGGTGGGGGCCATGCGGGAGGTAAACTAAACTTATAGGCTAAGAAAGTGCATCGCCCAGAAGCTCTGGATGAAAAGAAAACACCAAAGTAAATGTGTGTATATGTTCCTGGGCCCAGCCAGCACCTCTTCCTCCCAAACACAAGCTTACTGTACCAGGTTGGTAGATCTGCATGTGAGGCCATTCTTGCACTGCATTATGATTAGGGGAACAGACTTGCCAAACCCAAAGGGTGATGAGGCTTCTGGCAGCCTCTGCTCAGTGGTAAAGGCAAAGCCAAAGACTGGCGGCCTCACCTGCATGATACTGTTGAGGCGGGGCTGGAGGCTGCTCAGGTACTCCTTCTTCACCTCAATCTCCTTGAGGATCTTCTCCTTGTTGGACAAACACTCTCGGTATTTCTCTGCCAGCCTGATGGGGGAGAACAAAGCATTGTCACCCAATGTTCCCCAAGGATACCCCGACATGTCTGTTTACTGTCTTACTCCACCTAATAATAGCAGCCATGATTAACTGCTGCTGTCTACCAGCCCTTAATTTGTGTCAGATACTTTAGTGAACTCTTTACAAGTATTATTGTATTTAATCCTTATAAAATCCCTGGAAGACAAAGACGTTCCTTCTCCCCACAGGAGAAAACTAGACTCAGGGAGGTAAATAATTTGTTCAAGGGCATCCAGCTAAGAATAAATGCCAAGCTGGGCTTTGAATCCATGCTGTCTCTCTCCAGGGGCTCTGCCTGTAACTACTAGGGAACAGCCATGTTATCTTCTCCATTTCTTGCCTGAGAAATCAGACCTAAAACTTTCACAAACATAGACCTAGCAGCTATACAAAGGAGGTCCATAGACTGGCCTGGTTGGGAGAGGGTGGGAAAAGATTTCAGATGAGTGCCACAGCAATGCAGCACCCTTGGCTCAGCCTGTGCCCTGGGGAACCAGTGGATTAAACATGAGAGTGACAAGCCAGGCCCATCTGCTGAAACACTGACATGAATTCCCTAAGAACCAGATTCTAGTTGGGCTCGGTGGCTCAGCCTGTGATCCCGTGCCTTTGGGAGGCTGAGGTGAGTGGATTGCCTGAACCCGTGAGTTCGAGACCCACCTGGGCAGCGAGACCTCATCTCTACAATAAATAAAAAAAAAAATCAGCTGGGTGTCGTAGCGCATGCCTGTAATTCCGGCCACTCGGAAGGCTGAGGCGGAAGGATCTCCGGAGCCCAGCAGGTCGAGGCTGCAGTGGCAGGGAGCGGCCACTGCACTCCAGTCTGGGTGACAGAGTGAGACTCCAACTCAAAAAAAAAAAAAGAACCAGATTCTTATTATATCCACAGCATGGACCATAGGCACAGAATACATTCCGTAACAGATAAAAGTAAGTATATACACAGTTGCTTCTCCAACAAAAACCCCAAAGTCCTAGAGGTCCCTTTGTAGTTCATAAGCATAATGACTGGGTGTTCACATTCATGTGTGAGATGTACTCTCCCTCAAACCTTATTATAACATCAGCACATTACCCATTTGATGTGGAAAAAAAAAAAACAACACCTAAAAGCCTTGCACAAATATGAAAGGGGGAAAAGTTACCATGAATGGAAGAGATTCAACCATTAAAAAGTCCAATATGAGCTGGGCTCGGTGGCTCAGCCTGTAATCCTGCGCCTTGGGAGGCTGAGGTGAGTGGATTGCCTGAGCCCATGTGTTTGAGACCCACCTGGGCAACTTGGTGAGACCTCATCTCTACAATAAGTTAAAAATATTAGCCAGGTGTGGTAGTGTGCACCAGTAGTTCGAGCGACTTGGAAGGCTGAGGTGGAAGGATCACCGGAGCCCAGCAGGTTGAGGCTATGGTGGCTGGAAGTGGTCACTGCACTCCAGTCTGGGCGACAGAGTGAGACTCCAACTCAAAAATAAAATAAAATAGCTGGGCTTGGCTCAGCCTGTAATCCAGTGCCTTTGGGAGGCTGAGGTGAGTGGATTGCCTGAGCCTATGGGTTCGAGACTCGCCTGGGCAGTGAGACCTCATCTCTACAATAAATAAAAAAAAATCAGCCGGGCATGGTAGCGCACGCCTGTAGTTCCGGCTACTCGGAAGGCTGAGGCAGAAGGATCACCGGAGCCCAGCAGGTCGAGACTACCGTGTCCAGGAGCAGCCACTGCACTCTGGGAGACAGAGTAAGACTCCAACTCAAAAATAAATAAATAAATAAATAAATAAAATAAAAATTAAAAAATAAAATAAAATAAAATAGTTCGCGGCCCACCTGGGCAACTTAGCGAGACCTCATCTCTACAACAAATCAAAAAATCAGCCGGGTGTGGTAGTACACGCCTGTAGTTCCAGCTACTTGGCAGGCTGAGGCAGAAGGATCGCCGGAGCCTGGCAGGTCGAGGTTGCGGTGGCCGGGAGTGGCCACTGCACTCCAGTCTGGGCGACAGAGTGAGACTCCACCTCAAAAAAATAAATAAATAATAAAATAAAATAAAAAGTCCAATGTGGAAAAAACCACCATATATTTTAAAGTAATTTAGATTAAGTTACACAGTTCAGATATTCTATTTAATAAATAAAACTCTATTAGTACAGAAAGGTTTCTATCTAAAGGTATAACTTGAAGCATTATTTATGATAGCAAAAATGGAAGCAGCCTAAAAGTTCCAAAGGGGAATGACTGTGTGAACAGTTTTTTTATACACTAGAATGTTTCACGACCTTCTGAAATAATATTGACAACGTTTTATAATACTACAGGCATGTGTTTATAGATAATGGAAAAAGACAAAATACAAAATTAGATTTATGGTACAAAAGATATTTAGACCTCAGGCAATAATTTTTTTTGCTTTTTGTTTTGTTTTTGTTTTTTGAGTTGGAGTCTCACTCTGTCGCCCAGACTGGAGTGCAGTGGCCGCTCCTGGCCACCGCAGCCTTGACCTGCCGGGCTCTGGCAATCCTTCTGCCTCAGCCTTCCAAGTAGCCGGAACTAAAGGCGCGTGCTACCACACCCGGCTTATTTTTTTTTTTTATTTATTGTAGAGATGAGGTCTCGCCAAGTTGCCCAGGTGGGTCTCAACCCGAGGGCTCAGGAAATTCACTCACCTCAGCCTCCCAAGGCATGGGATTATAGGCTGAGCCACTGAGTCTGGCTGGCAGTAACATTTTAAAGGCAAAAAGTTATTTCAATCTTTTTTTTTTTTTTTTTTCAGTTGGAGACTCACTCTGTCACCCAGACTGGAGTGCAGAGGCACGATCCCAGCCACCCTAGCCTTGACCTGCTGGGCTCCGGCGATCCTTCCGCCTCAGCCTTCCAAGTAGCTGGAACTACAGGCACGCACTACCACGCCTGAGAAATTTTTTGATTTATTGTAGAGATGAGGTCTTGCCAAGTTGCCCAGGCGGGTCTCGAACCCACGGGCTCAGGCAATCCACTCACCTCAGCCTCCCAAAGCGTGGGATTGCAGGCTGAGCCACTGAGCACAGCCTCCAACTTTCTTTTAATAGTCATAAACAATTACAACTTCACTCATGATGAGGCTGGTCAAGTTTAAAATACCCAGTGTGAGTTAATCATAAAATGGGATTTGGTCTTAGAGACTATTCTGCTGGTTCCATGGTGCTTTGCTGTCTGATCCTGGATCATGACAAAACACTGTTGCTTTATGATTCACAAGGTCAGGAAGGAGGAAATACTACCTTTTCCGCTGCTCCAGCTCCCAATCCAGACGTGCCAGAGTTTGCTGGTGAGGGTCTCCCATAGTGACTTCAGCTTTGCTGATCTCTGGCGGAGCCTCCTTATAAAACTCCTCTAAACTGACCAGATCAATTTCTTCATGCTTTGACCTATAGAAAAAACCTGATGTCAATAAGCCATTCTCAGGAACCTAAACTATGGCTTAAGCAGGCCAAAAGTTCCTCCATCTATGTCTACTTATTCCTGATCCACAACTACTCAGGATCCTGGAATCCAGTCTTCCTTTTTTTTTTTTTTGAGTTGGAGTCTCACTCTATCGCCCAGACTGGAGTGCAGTGGCCACTCCCGGCCACCGCAGTCTCGAACTGCTGGGCTCC
>NW_007062071.1:47170-67321 GCF_000164805.1 Carlito syrichta
GCCCGGGCTGGTCTAGAACCCACAGCCTCAGGCAATCCACTCACCTCAGCCTCCCAAAGGTGCGGGATTACGGGCTGAGCCACTGAGCCCAGCTACATCTAACCTTTTTATATATAAATTAGCTAAAGATCTGGAAGAGATACTTATCAAATATACAAATGTCTCCAGCTGACCAGAGAGCTAAAAGCTAAAAGAGTCAGATAAAAGCCGGGCTCGGTGGCTCAGCCTGTAATCCCAGTGCTTTGGGAGCCTGAGGTGAGTGAATTGCCCGAGCCCGCGGGTTCGAGAACTGCCTGGGCAACTTGGCAAGACCTCATCTCTACAATAAATCAAAAATTAGCCAGGCGTGGTAGCGCGTGCTTGTAGTTCCAGCTACTTGGAAGGCTGAGGCAGAAGGATCGCCGGTGCCCAGCAGGTTGAGGCTGTGGTGGCCGGGAACGGCCACTGCACTCCAGTCTGAGTGACAGAGTCAGACTCCAACTCCAAAAAAAAAAACAAAAAAAAAACCCACTATGGTCTAGGCCTACGCTGTCAGGTTGAAAGCAATAATTTATTAAATGACAGGTGTGTCATTTAACAGAAAGAACTGTGAGAGTTTGCATTTAAGGTACAAAACATTGACTGTATAAGCATAGGGTAGGGAAGATCAAGCATGATAAAACCAAATGTGGAAAGATCTAGAGGCTTTAATTGTTAAACATATAGTGACATGTATGTATAAAAAAAGAAATCCGATCCTCTTTGCTGTGTTAACATAATTGAGTGCTCAGGTCATGGACGACGATGCCAATAACTACAGCAACAGCTGGGTGTGGTGACTTCCAATAGTAATCCCAGCACTTTGGGAGGCAGAGGCAAAAGGATTGCCTGAGCTCAGGAATTTGAGAGCACAGCCTGAGCAACATGGCGAGACCTCGTATATACAATAAATCAAAAAATTAGCAGTGTGGGGACACATGCCTGTGGTTCCAGCTACTTGAAAGGCTGAGGTGGAAGGACCACTTGAGCCCAGCAGGTTGAGGCTGCAGTGGCTGTGCGCATGCCACTGCACTCCAGCTTGGATGACAGAGTGAGACTCCAACTCAAAAATAATAATAATAATTATTATTACTATTATTTCAGTCATTATTTATATATATTTATATCATAATTTATACCATATATTAGTATGCACCCATTATATGTCATCCTCACCTCATTTAATTGTCAGAACAACTCTAGGAGGTAGAGGTTTTTATCTCTATTTTTCAACTGACATGGAGGCTTCCATTGGTAAGCAGCTTTCCCAAGGTCCACAGCTAATGAGTAGATAAACTGGAATTAGAATCTAGGCTATCTGACCCAAGGGCCCATGCTGCTTCCATGTGACTATCTGCTCCTTATGGCCCAAGTTCCACTGTATTCTGTTTGTCAGCTTCCACCTGAACAATTACAGACCAGGGCATCACACTATTTTGTCTTATTTTTATAGCGTCTTAATTTTGAAATAGTTTAATACTTGCAAGAAGTTTCAAAAAAAATAATGAGATTATATTTCCTCCATTACCCTTCACACAGGTTCCCTCAAGGATATCATATCTAACTATAGTATAATGTCATAACCAAGAAGCTGACAATGGTACAATACTATCAATCGGACACAGACCTAATGCCGATTTAATCGCCCCAACTATTAAGTGACAAATTTGAAGAACAGATAAAGACGCCTCTCAAAAGTCAGCAACATCATTATTAAAAATATGCTGGATCCTGGGGGGGTGAGATTGACAGTTGAAGGAAACTGCCAGGGGAGGGAGGGGCACACCTCATCAACAAGGGTACTGGCATAATGAACATTTATATGCCCAACCCTGAATTGTACCCCACATCTTTAAAATAAAATTAAAAAAAAAAAATGCTGGATCCAATGTCTGATATGGCCCTGCTTATGCCAAGTTTGTTACAAATAAAATATGAATTCTTTCAGTTTGCACAAACAGGTCTGACCAAGCAAGAACACTTTCCCTTCTCTTCCCCTGTTTACTCCTTTCTCATCTCTCAGCTTGGTTTTGCCAAGAGGCATTACGTTTTTTTTGTTTGTTTGTTTGTTTTATGAGTTGGAGTCTTACTCTGTTGCCTAGGCTGGAGTACAGTGGCACACTCACGGCTACCCCAGTGTTGACCTGCTGGGCTCAGGCAATCCTTCTACCTCAGCCTTCCAAGTAGCTGGAACTACAGGCACGTGCTATGCTACCACACCCAGCTAATTTTTGATTTATTATAGAGACAAGGTCTCGCCAAGTTGTCCAGGTTGGTCTCAAACCCATAGGCTCAAGGCAATTCACTTACCTTGGCCTGCCAAAGTGTTGGGATTACAGGCTGAGCCACCGAGCCCAGTCAGGTATTACATTTTTAAAAAGACACTGACAAGCTTCAGTTTGTTCACTTGAAGGCAGCTAAGCATCAAGAAGTTCAGATTCAAAGAATAAAATCAATTTGCAAAAATAAACTGCTAGGACCTTAGAGAGGGAAACTGGGCCAAAAGATTAAAAGAATGTGACTGTAGATGAGTTGACCCACACAATGTGTCCAGAAATCAAACTGGTCATATGAAGGACCCTGATGGAGAGAGAGCACTGTTTTTTACCAAGAACAGAGCTCAAAATTCAAAAGCGTCACAGAGGTTTCTGAGGTTCTTTGTGCAGCCTGAAACGACTACTTGTAATTCTCCCACTCAAAGGGATCTATTCACCCTTCTCCCAGATCCTACAGTCTTCCCAGCTTACCAGATTTCTTTTTAAAATGACTCACAGTGACCTACATAGGAAAAAGCAGTTACCAACAGATCATCTGTGGTAAGTCCTGTCCTCCCAAACTCACTTAAACTCCAGACATTTAGTGATCTCCTTCTGCAGGTGCATCACCTCATACAACAGGTTCTGAAGCTGCAGGTGATAGGCATCTACTTTCTGCTTAGCCTGAAAGGACAAGATCAGAGGTAAGCAAGGCAAATCAGGGTGGGGCAGAACAAAGGGTCAGCAAACTCAGAGAAGAGGCAAAGGGCATAAAGAAGGGGATGGGAGAAAGGAGGAGGCGGGTTAACTAAACTTCTTAATGCCTACTTCATGGGTCTGATCTCTCCCTTTCTTCAACCTGATGTGGGCTAATCGGTTAAGCTTCTTTAGAGTCATGAAATGCACACAGCTCTGGATCCTCCGTTCTTCGATTTCAATGGCCTGTGGGCAAAGAAAATGGTCAAGACCACTGACTACATGTCCTGGCTCAACTTCCTTCAGTCCCTTGTTGCTGACCCATCCTTATTCAGGCCAGAAACAGACACTGGAGGGAGCTCAGAACCATGAGAAAGGTCATAAGGGAAATGAAAGAATGACTGTATAACATAAGTGCTTTAAGATTCCCAGAGAAAAAAAGCAGTTTCTGCTTGGACTGGAGTAACGGGAATTGAAGATGGGGCCGGTACAGTCAATGCACAATTAAATCTATCCCTGCAGAGCCTTCATAGAGAAACTAGCAATGGTAACACCTTGTCATAAAATCTGACCCATACAAATAACATTACAGAATAACTTAATAACTTCATAGCCTTATGGCTAAATAACTGCTTATTTAGCCATAAGGCTATAAAGCTTGACTATAATACAATAGATTAGATGTAATAATCTTAACAATTTGGCCAACATTAGCACAAATGTGTGAGATTCCTGGGGAAAAAATTATTTTTAAAAAACTTATCCTAGCCGGGTTCGGTGGCTCAGCCTATAATCCCGCACTTTGGGAGGCTGAGGTGAGTGAATTGCCTGAGCCCGCGGGTTCGAGATCCGCCTGGGCAACTTGGCGAGACCTCATCTCCACAATAAATCAAAAATTAGCCGGGTGTGGTAGCACGTGCCTGTAGTTCCAGGTACTTGGAAGGCTGAGGCGGAAAGATTCCGGAGCCCAGCAGGTCAAGGCTGAGGTGGCCGGGAGCGGCCACTATACTCCAGTCTGGGTGACAGAGTGAGACTCCAACTCAAAATAAATAAATAAATAAAAATTATAAGATTATTCATCTAATTTTTTTTTCTTTTTTTTTTTGAGCAGGTAATTCTCTCGTTTCCATCTCCCAAAGTGTTAGGATTACAGGCATGAGCCAACATGCCTGGCATATTCATTTAGTTTTTACTCCAACTATTTAGTTTCTCTGCCTCTAAAGCCTGGTTTATTCACTTAATATTAATAATTTCATTTTTGGTCACCATAATTTACTTGTGTGTAGTCATTTTTATAACAAGGGAATTTGCATGTACTATCATTTCCAACACTCAGCAAAATGCCTGGCACTTAATAAGTGTTAATTGGATAAATGATCAAATTATACTTAGGGAAAAAATTAATTATCCCTTAATTTCATGACTGTGATTGGTGACTGGGTAGAGATGAGAAGTTCCAACAAATAGGAAGGTGTCAGGAATCCCAAGTCTCCAACCACCTGATCATGGCTAGGACGAAAGACCAAGACAAGGAAGGGCCCTGGTAGGAGCAGAAGCAGCCCTGTCTATGCAGACCCACCAGGTTCATGGCCTCCTGGTGCCATTCCTTACCACATCCTTGCCGCCCCTGCTCTTCAGGTCCTGAATCTCGGCCATCAGCCTCTGTAGCTCTTGGCACGTGTACTTGTATAGCTCGTAGTCTCTGCCAGGGTCCCGCAGGTCCACCTCGGCCTCCTCACTATAGTATTTACCTTCCTGTGGAGGCGAGGACAGAGACCCCAGGTGGGTGGTGAAAGTCTCTCCCTGTTGGGACCAGGGACACTTGGCTAACAGCTCTCGTTACATGTGAACAATAATAATTAAGTATCAATCAGGCCTCTAAAGGATCTGGTCCTTATGTTTTTCCTCTTTTCAAAATAGAAGTCTTTTCCCCCTTTCTGATTACAAAATAATGCAGGTTTGGTAACAAAGGTTCAGAGCATAGAGAGAAGTATCAAAAAAAATTGTCTGGGCCGGGCTCGGTGGCTCAGCCTGTAATCCCGCACTTTGGGAGGCCGAGGTTTGTGGATTGCCTGAGCCCGCGGGTTCGAGACCTACCTGGGCAACTTGGCAAGACCTCGTCTTTACAATAAATCAAAAAAATTAGCCGAGTGTGGTAGCATGCACCTGTAGTTCCGGTTATTTGGAGGGCTGAAGCGGACGGATCCCTGGAGCCCAGCAGGTCGAGGCTGCAGTGGCCAGGAGCAGCCACTGCACTCCAGTCTGGGCAACAGAGTGAGACTTCAACTCAAAAAAAAAAAAAATTGCCTGTAATTTCACTTCCCAGCCTGGAACAACTCCACTGTGAATATTGTGGGTAAATACATATTTTATTTTTAAACAAAGCAGGATCATATTGCCCAGGTGTTTTAGTGTAACTTCCCACCCCAATAAATACAGATCTCCATCAAAATAGCTACATGATAGTACACTACAGAGATGAACCAGAATTCACTCAACCAAATTCCTCCTGATGGGCATTTTGATGGTCAACTCAAGCTTTGACAGAGATTAAAATAATCATAATTCGCTGGACTTGGTGGCTCAGCCTGTAATCCTGTACTTTGGGAGGCCGAGGTGAGTGAATTGCCTGAGCCTGTGGGTTCGAGATCCACCTGGGCAACTTGGCGAAACATCATCTCTACAACAAATCAAAAAATCACCCAGGCGTGGTAGCATGTGCCTGTAATTCCGGCTACTCAGAAGGCTGAGGTGGAAGGATCGCCGGAGCCCAGCAGGTCGAGGCTGTAGTGGCCGGGAATGGGCACTGCACTCCAGTCTGGACGACAGAGTAAGACTCCAACTCAAAAAAAAATCATAATCGGTCTCCCAGGATTTGCAGTAAACAGAACATGAGATTTAAGAGAGCCAGAATCAGTGCCCAAAAAGGATAAGGCTCTTCTTCGTTAATCTTGATTTCCTAAATTCAAGGAAAGCACTGTTTTTAATTTAAATTTAAGTTAGTATGTTTTCCTATTCTAATTTTAAAAAACAAACAAAAAACAATCAACCAAACAACCAAAACTCCTAAGTCATAAATTAACTTGACAGATTTGAGGATAGAGAAACAGACAAAAGGAAGAGAAAAAGAACCTGCTGACCACATGAGCTCCCAGACCGCAGAAGAGATTGTGTCTCAGCAGTACACACAGGGATGCAACATCTATGAAGCGCCAGAGCAGCAGACAGACTGCCTTCTTCAGACCACCAGGAACATTAGAAACATACATCATACTGGAACACAATCACTGTGCAGGCATTAATCATGTCTAATCAGGCTTGTTGGTTTTGGGGATGCTGCAGGCCTGATGTGGAACCTCAGCTTTTGTGGAGCCAAAGGAATTACAGTTATCTGGCTGGTCAAATGGAGGCCACCAGGAGGTTACCCCTGGTAGATGTGACCCTGAGCTGCTGCAAAGTCAAAGCCGAGTGCTTGGCTGAGATGTAGTTTCTCAGTATCATGGCCACCCTGGTTGGTCTCACCTGCTCAGTATCAGATCGATTCCGTTTTCCTTCAGTTGGGGCTCCATCACTTCGGATCACTTTGGGCTTCCGTTTTTTGCTTGATTCTGATGACATAGTTATTCCTCACTGTCAAGAGAAAATAGCAGAGAGCTGTTTAGGGGAGAAAGCTTATGAGATGTTACAGAATCAGAATTGGAGATTCTTCTGGATTCTAACTAGCAGTTCTGGCCACTTACAGACTTGGTAACTCAAGAAAAGTCACTTAACTCTCCAAAGCCTCAGTTTATCCCTCTGTAATACAACAGGGAATTATTCCTCAGCCTGTCCAAAATGAACTCCACCTCCACCTCCTCTTTAAAAAAGGTACCCCTACCTACTCCACTGACCTCGTACTGATCTTCAACCTCTCCCTTCCCTGCCCCACTCACACTCTCCACAGAAGAGTCCAGGTGCTCACTTGGCAATCCCAAGCACCATGTGTCTCTCCATCTAAACACTCCTAGATCAGGTCCTTCTTCTCCAGGACTATTTTAACAGTCCTGCCCAACAATGCTGGCTAAATTCTCTTTCTTTAAAAAATCCAGCCTAACGCTGAAGCAGGAGAATCACCTGAGGCCAGGAATGAAAGACCAGTGTTTGGCAACAAAGCAAGACCCTATCTCTACAAAAAAAAAATTAGCCAGGTGTGGTGGTGTGCTCCTGCTAATTGGGAGGCTAACACAGGGAGAATCACTTGAGCCCCGGAGTTCAAGGCCACAGGGAGCTATAATTGTGCTACTGTACTCCAGTCTGAGTGACAGAGGGAGACTCTGTCTCAAAAAAAAAAAATCCTCAACCTAATTAATGCCTCTCCTGTTTCAAAACCTTTGCTGGTTCTTCATCATGCACCAAATGAAGTCCATATTATCTAGCCCAGCATAAAGACCCCTCCCAGTCTTTCCCCAACCCACCTTTCTTACATTCCTATTCCTATTAAACCTCCCATGGTCCAACCTCTGCTCCTAGCTGCAACTGCACATAGCACTCCTGGTTCCCAAAGCACTCCTCATTCTTGCAGTGATCATCTTCAATTCCTCCCTCTATATCCTTCAAGACTAAACAATGCTCACCCACTCTAAGAAGTCCCTAACAATTTCTCCAAGAAGCTCCTTTGAAGCCGGGCTCAGTGGCTCAGCCTGTAATCCCGTGCCTTTGGGAGGCCGAGGTGAGTGGACTGCCTGAGCCCATGGGTTTGAGACCTGCCTGGGCAACTTGGCGAGACCTCATCTCTACAATAAATAAAAAAATCAGCCAGGCGTGGTAGCACGCGCCTGTAGTTCCAGCTACTTTGAAGGCTGAGGCAGAAGGATCGCCAGAGCCCAGCAGGTTGCAGCTGTGGTGGCCGGGAGCGGCCACTGCACTCCAGTATGGGCGACAGAGTGAGACTCCAACTCAAAAAAAAAAAAAAAAAAAACAAAGCCAGGCTCGGTGGCTCAGCCTGTAATCCCGCACCTTTGGGAGGCTCAGGTGAGTGGATTGCCTGAGCCCACGGGTTCGAGACCCGCCTGGGCAGCAAGACCTCATCTCTACAATAAATCAAAAAATCAGCCGGGCGTAGTAGCGCATGCCTGTAATTCCAGCTACTTGGAAGGCTGAGGTGGAAGGATCACCGGAGCCCAGCAGGTCGAGGCTGCGGTAGCCAGGAGCGGCCACTGCACTCCAGTCTGGGCGACAGAGTGAGACTCCAACTCAAAAAAAAAAAAGAAGCTCCTTTGGTTAATTTTGATACACTATTAGGAAACATATCTCTTTGAGCCATTTACATGTCTTCCCCCTTAGACTGTGAGCTCTGCCATCTTCCCCATAAGCCTAGCAAAGTGCTCCATAAATTAGCATCCAAACTCCTCAGTCTGGCATATAAACCCATTCCCAATACTATTGATTGATTGATTGCTGTGTGCACAGCCTTGATCTAAGCACTTTTGAGTATGGCCTCATATGATCCTTGTGATAGACTTTTCAGAAAAGAACTACTACCATCTTACAGATAAGAAAACTACCTGGGCTCGGTGGCTCAGCCTGTAATCCCGTGCCTTGGGAGGCTGAGGTGAGTGGATTGCCTGAGCCCGTGGGTTCGAGACCTGCCTGGGCAACTTGGTGAGACCTCATCTCTACAATAAATCAAAAAATCAGCCGGGTGTGGTAGCATCTGCCTGTAGTTCCAGCTACGTGGAAGGCTACGACGGAAGAATTGCTGGAGCCCAGCAGGTCAAGGCTGCGGTGGCTGGGAGCGGCCACTGCACTCCAGTCTAGGCAACAGAGTGAGACTCCAACTCAAAAAAAAAAGAAAGAAAAGAAAACTGAAGTTCAGAAAGGTAAATGACTTGCCCAAGGTCACAATGCTAGTATGCTAAAATTTGGGCCCATCTAATGCCGTATCAGTGATCTTGACAGTTATATTGTTGTGCCTCCTAGTCTTGCAAGCATCTCATCTGGTGATGCCATCAATTCCCTGGTTGATCCTAAAATTTAAAGAACAGAATCTACAGTTTATGGGGCTCTAGGGTCACAAAGTATCCTCCCTCGCCACCTTATCAGAGCCTCCTAAGGTAAGTAGTACTATTTCCTTTACCCCAATCTGTCACCAACATTTGAGAGAGCCAATAGTCTGTTCATGGTAAAAACCAGAGAACCCGGAGCTGGAATCTCCACTCCACTACTTTAAGGCTATGAGTCCTGGGATAAATCACTTCACTTTTCTCTTCGTCTGTTCCCTCACAAATCAAATAAGAATAACAGTACCTACCTCAGAGGTTCCAGCTGGCGTTAACAAAGGAGGCACTCCAACTGGGGAAGATGATGAAGATGACCTGAAACCGGGCTTTAGATGGTGCATGGGTGATCTTAAATAATGCTGGACATCTAAGGAGAAGGTTAATTCCTTTTTAATTTTTTTTTTTTTTTTGAGTTGGAGTCTCACTCTGTCGCCCAGGCTGGAGTGCAGTGGCATGCTCACGGCCACCCCAGCGTCGACCTCTGGCAATCCTTCCGCTTCAGCCTTCTAAGTAGCCGGAACTATAGGCATGGGCTACAACACTTGGCTAATTTTTTACTTATTGTAGAGACGAGGTCTCGCCAAGTTGCCTGGAATGGTCTTGAACCCACGGGCTCAGGCAATCCACTGCTTAGGCCTCCCAAAGTGCTGGGATTACAGGCTGAGCCACCGAGCCCAGACTTGTTTTTAATTCTTTTTTGAAGTTTCTAGTTGCTTCAAGAACATTTCAGTTTCCCTAGTTTGTTTTAATATCTATGAACACCAATGTTCCTTTGTAACAAAAGAACTGTCTCAGAACCTTAGATAAGGCCAGGCATGACAGTTCATGCCTGTAATCTCAGCACTTTGGGAGGCCAAGGCAGAAGGACTGCTTGAGGCTAGGTGTCTGAGACTGGCCTGGGCAACATATCGATACCCTGTCTCTAAAAAAAAGAATTTAAAAATTGGCCAAGCCTACTTGGAAGGCTGAGGCAGAAGGATCGCTGGAGCCCAGAAGGTAAGACACTGGGGTGACCGTGAGTGTGCGTGCCACTGCACTCCAACCTGGGCGAAGGAGTGAGACTCCAACTCAAAAACAAAACAAAACAAAAACAAAATTGGTCTAGCATATTGGTATGCTGTAGCCCCAGCTACTCAGGAGGATCCCTTGAACCCAGGAGTTCAAGTATGCAATGAGCTACAATCATGCTACTGCATTCCAGCCTTGGCAACAGAAAGATGGGGGGGAGGGAAACACAACAACACTAGACCTTAGACAACAAAATCTGGCCAGAATTTGTTAACAATTGTCTGCTTTCATTATATTAAATATATTAATTTTTGTCTTTATTATATGAAATCTTACCATCACCTTCTGCAAAAGTAAATTCAAGTTTGTTTGCTTGTTTGAGTCGGAGTTTCACTCTGTCACCCAGGCTGGAGTGCAGTGGCAGCTCAGCCAGACTTGGTGGGCTCAGATCATCCTTCCACCTCAGCCTTCCAAGTAGTCAGAACTACAGATGTGAGCCCCCATGCCCAGCTAATTTTTTTATTTATTGTAGAGATGAGGTCTTACCATGTTGTCCAGGCTCAGTAAATTCAAGTTTTAAAGGTTATTAGTTGAAAAACCTTCAGTAAATAAGAGGCGGGAGGATTGCTTGAGGCAAGACCAGTCTGGGCAACATAGTGTCTCTACAAAAAAATTAAAAATCTCCCAGGTGTGGTAGCCGCGGCTGTAGTCCAGCTACTCGAGAGGCTGAGGCGGGAGAATTACTTGAGCAGTGAACTATGATCGCGCCACTGCACGCCAGTCTGGGCGACAGAGCAAGACCCCGTCTTAAAACAAACAAACCAATAAACAAACCTTTAATAAACAGTAGCACAGGTGGTAAATTGATTTCGCAAAATCCACAAAGGTGGAACTCGAAAGGCTTAAGTGTGGAAAATCCTGACTTTGGCACACAGAAGAGAACAATAACTACTGTCACCGCCGCGATCTGACTACATCATGGCCATCAAAAGGGTACAACGTGGGGCCTGCGGATGCTGCAGCAGCTAAACGTATTTCAGAAGGTAACGGCGCAGCGCCTAGTCGAGAGCCCGGGGACCCCGCATATGAGTGGGGAAACGCCGGGTCGGACCCCAGCTCAGGGGCGTCCTTTGAAGGGTCAGCACCTCAGTCCAGCGTACCCGGCCACGGCCCGCACCCCAGCCCGGCCATCCGATACCCTCCTCACCGCACGATGCTGCGAACCAAGCCCGGTCCACGAGCCACTTCCTGCGGCGGGACTACTGCAGTCCGTACACCATAGAGAAGCGGAAAAAAGGAAAGAGCGGCAGGCCCGGAGGCCGGAAGCGAGCCGCGGAGGCCGGAAGCGAGCCGCGGAGGCCGGAAGCGAGCCGCGGAGGCCGGAAGCGAGCCGCGGAGGCCGGAAGCGAGCCGCGGAGGCCGGAAGCGAGCCGCGGAGGGCGGAAGCCCAAGCCTGAGGCCACCGACAGCTGCGGGCGCGCGGCCGGCAAGCGAGACAGTAGGGAGTCTAGCCGGCCAACACCCCCTATGCTGCCGTCTAAAACCAAGACACTGAGTCTGACTGCAAAGACTTTTATGTGCCTCTTTCACTTCCCCCAGGGTCCAAAGAAGTGTTCAGCAACAACTAGTGGGCGCTCCTCCAAACAGTTGTTGAATGAATGTGGTATGCCCAAGAGAACACAAAAGGATGGTACCGCCAAGATTTGGACCCTAAAGGATTTGCCTCCATAACCTGGTTTGTTTGTTTGTTTAATAGATTGGAAAATATATTTAGAAAGTATTAGAGAGACAGCAAGAGCGAAAAAAGATTCACCGCCTCAAGATTAGGGAGGGGGCCAAGCTCAAAGAGAAACATGGCCCCATAACCTGAATTCTTTACCAGTCATAGTCACCATAATATGTCACGCCAATGAAGGCAGCAAGTCAGGGAGGGTGTTAATCTCATTTTACATTTGTTTGAGAGGCAAATCACTAGTTTCCCCATTTTAAGCTCAATATTGCCCAGGACAGTCATAACTCTAATACAGTATTTGAAAGCTTCAAGTATTTCCTACCCCTGGTATGAATTGTGCAAACAGGGTCCAGGGTTTTTTGTGTAAATCCTATTTATCTAGCACTAGAAACACATGTCCTGAATCCCTAGTTGTACTGGAGCCTGTTCCTTCTACTGCCCTGGGGCTAGATCAAAGTTGCCCTACTGAGAGGAAGTGAGGAACACATACTCTGCAGGGGGCAGATCTGCTACATGGGACTGGGAAGCCCCCAGCTCTGCTCTGCCCTGATTTGGGCACTTGCTGAAGTTCCTTGCAGATAAAGAAAAGACACCATGGTTTATAGTAAATATGTAATTGGTTCTGTCAGCAACTCCAGCACAAGTTTTCCCAGAAGGGATGCAGAATCAAGCTACCCGAGGGTTCATGAGGTATGGGGGGTCATTGAAGAGGCACCCAGAGACACCCCACTCCACATACTTGGTGGCCCTGTAGAATGAGGGCTGGGCTGATGATGCCAAGTGGGGGAAGGGATCTGGGCTGTACTTCTGCCTGCAGGGAGGAGAGAGGGCAGGAGACTCCCTGCACAGAAGGACTAGAACTGCACATTCAAGTTCTCCACCCCAATATGTAGTAGGAAGAAACAGATGAGCCACTCTCCATCTGTCTAGTATTAAGAACCCCTCCCTCCCCAAGTGGACTTCTGTCACCTCAGTTCTGTCTTCTCAATTCTGTATTCTAAATTCTGCAGTTCATACCCAAGTTCTGAATTCTAAGTTCTACCTTCTGGGTTCCTGTTACATGCCTAGCTCCTGCCCCTAAATTCTTCCTGGTTTCCATCTCTTTTTCCTTGCTGATTTGAGGAGTTTTTGGCAGTTCCAGGCTTTTCCTCAGCCAGAGGGACTTGGCTCTAACAGTCCAGCAAGTGGGTGGCCCAGTGGAGACCAGGGAATTGCTGAAGGCCTGGCCTGGCCTGACCTCCTCTTTTCCCACCCCACTTCTAACCACTGGACATGCTACCTTTTATGCAACTAAGCTAAACTGAGGTTTTCCATGGCAACAATTGGGGAGTGATGGCCTTGAGATGAGGAATCTTGGGAAAGATATAAGAAGACCTATCCTTCATTTAGGGAAATTAGAAAACTATTTCTAGCAGGGAGTAGGAGACAGGTGGGAAAGGCGAAAAGGGTTTGAGCAGAGTTGGAAGTCCTCAGAACCTCGTCATCCTTCAGTTCCCACTTGTCTGAGCTGAGCACTCCCCTCAGAGTCCTCCCAGAGCCAAAACAAAACCAAGACAGCAGGACCAGAAACTCCTCTGTCCGGGGTTGCCCTGAAGGAGAGAAGGGGAAGGAGGTGGAGGTGTCGGCAGCATCATTGAAGAGGTGAGATCTTCAAGGGGATCATGATCCGAGACTCCATGTGTCGCACCAGAGGGACTGTGGAGAGAGAGGCAGAGGTCATGGAATGGGCTGAGGCAACCCAACAAGCTCTCCCACCCACCAACACACACATTGGCTTTTGATGGGGAAGAAGACCCCAGATGCTGAGGAAAATCCCCCATTGACCTCCTGGAAGGGCTCATGGAGAACACCAGGTTTCCCAAAGTATAAGATAAGACAGGAGTTAGGTGGTGATAATAGGTACATTTTCTTGAATTTTAATAGCTATAGATTTATTTTTCTTTTATGTGAAAAAAAATAACTAGCATAATAAAAAGTGATTGCACAGATATTATTGCTAAGGACAAAGCTAGGTTAAAAGCAAAGTAGGGGGCCAGGCAGGGTGGCTCAATGCCTGTAATCTCAATACTTTGAGATGAGACAGGAGGATCACTTGAGGGCAAGCTACTCCACATCATCTAGGCACGGACAGCCTGGCTATATTATCATTCCCTAGAGTACTCATCTAGGACTGCTTATATCCTAATGATAAAACAAGGCTAAAAATCTATTAATCCACCTATTAAGAGGGTTCCTACAATGCTCATGCCTGCAATCCCAGCATTTTGGGAGGCCAAAGCAGGAGGACTGCTTGAGCCCAGGGAGTTCAGGACCAACCTAGGCAACATAGCAAGATCTTATCTCTAAAAAAAAAAAACAATTAGCTGGGCATGATGGTGCACACCTGTAGTCCCAGCTATTTGGGAGGCCTGAGGCGGGAGGAACACCTGAGCCCAGGAGGTCGAGGCTGTGATGAGCCATGATCATGCCACCACACTCCAGTCTGGGCAACGGAATGAGACCTCAACTCAAAAAAAAAAAAAAAAAAAAAAGTTCTCCATCATTGGAGGTAATCAGGTATGGCTAGATCTCCTTGCAGCTGGGATTTCATCCTCAGTTAGGGCTCCCAGCAGATGACTTCCAAAGGCCTCACTGACTCTCAGAGGAGGCATTCACTCACCTGTATAGTAGACATTTTCATCCCAGCCCCTCTTCCTCCAGGCAGCATTTCGAGTCTCCTCCCGAGACTGCAGGTCTTTATAGGCTGTGGGAATGGCATAGGCTCATTCCTTAGGCACAGAGGATCCAAACCCTTACCCAGCATAGGGCCCTCTTCCCATTGCTCCAAGCCCACCCTGCTGTCGCTTCCTCCCTAGGTGCTTCCCTTGGACTGTTAGCAAACAAGGCCTGCTTTGACAGTTCTTCCAATAAGCACATATACTAACAACTCCTACATTTTGATTTTCAGTCCCACACTCTCCTAGGGGCTCCAGACTCGTCTATCCAGTGCCCACCTGACATCTCTTCTTGGATGTGTAGCATCTTAAATGTAACACTTCCAAGAGCCAACACTCCCTACCCCTCCTCCCCTAGACCTCCCAGGCTCTGTAAATGAGACTTAGCTGCTCAAACAGGAGCCTGGCGCTCTTGAGGAATCCCTTCTCCCTCCCTTGCCCCACACAGACATTCATCCACAAGTCCCACTGGACTACCTCTAGACTAATCAATCTGTGGCTTTTCAGCATCCTACCACCACTGCCTCAGGCCAGGCTTACCCCTCCCACCTGAACTGTTATAACTGCGTCCTGATACCCTGCTTTCTCTACCGCTCCCCTACCATACACTCTTGGCAAAGCACACAGCAGCCAGAGGAGTATACTAGAGCATGAATCAGATCATACTGCTGCTGCTTGAAATACCGAGGCAGCATCCCACTATATTTGCAATAGATCCCAACTCATCCTCAGCGTGACCTGGCCCTCGTCTCCCTCTCCTATCCCATCTCTTACACTTTTCCCCACTCATTCCACATCAATCTCCTTGCCATGCCTCAAAATCCTGAAGGTCTTTCTCTACTGTAGGGCATTTGTATGTACTGTTCCATCCACTTGGAATGCTTTTCTTCAAATTTGCAGCTGGATCCTTCTCATCTTTTAGCTCTGGGTTTACATTTTATCCCCTCGGAGAGGCATTTGTCTATCCAAGCCAACGTAGATTCTGCCACATTTTTCTCTATCTCCCTGCCTTTTTTCTACAAATGTTATTTGTGATAATCTGAAATTAATCTTTGTCTTTGTCTTTTTTTTTGAGTTGAAGTCTCACTCTGTCGCCCAGACTGGAGTGCAGTGGCCGCTCCCGGCCACCACAGCCTCGACCTGCTGGGCTCCAGCAATTCTTCCGCTCAGCCTTCCAAGTAGCTGGAACTATAGGCACGCGCTACCACGCCCAGCTAATTTTCTGACTTACAGCAGAGATGAGGTCTCGCCAAGTTGCCCAGACGGGTCTCAAACCCGCGGGCTCAGGCAATCCACTCACCTCAGCCTCCCAAAGCACGGGATTACAGGCTGAGCCACGGAGCCCGGCCTAATCTTTGTCTTATGAGTTTGCATCTGAGGTAGTATCTTCTTTTGCTGGAATGTAAGTTCCATGAGGGCACTAATGTATGCCTGTTGTTTACAAAGAGTGGCAATGGAAAAAGGGAACTAACAGAGGCTCCTGGGAGGTCCCCAACCTACCCCAGAGATGATGTACAACGTAGAGCTCGCCTATCTGCGAGAAGAAGCCGCCCACTGCCTCCTGGTTCTCCTGCCGGTATTTGATGGCCCGAGCCCTGGAGATGGCAGAAGACTATGGGGCAGAAGCCAGGGCTGGTGCAAAGGGTTCCCTGGGGTGTGTGTACTGCAGCTGATTCCTTGGCCACACCTCACAGGAAGATCCTGAGGCAGGGCCCACACTCTCAGACATGATAGGAAAGGGGCAATGGCTGGGTGTTCTGCCAAGGGAGGCCTCACGGTCCCCAGGAGAGCCTTGCCTCCTGCTTGGATCCTTCTCCCAGATCTGTGAGGGGCAGAGGATGCTGAGCTTCCTGTGATATGGCCCGGGGAAAGGTGGCCCCCCAGGGGCCTTCATGGGGCCGGTGAGCAGCATTCCCCCACCCTAGCCCTGGTGCTGCCACTCACCAGTTGTTCCCCCACTCAATCATGGTTCCTGGCTGAAAGAGAAACAGAGAAAGGGTGGAAATGAGCCCCCACCTCAGACTCCTAGCATCACAGCTGGGCAGGGAGGGAAAACTGTCCCATCTCCTCAGTTCCAGGGGCTGCCACGCCTCATCCGTCAGCCCTGTCTCACGCCTCAGATGCATGTGAACACATGTGCGTTACATACCTCTGCTCTAAGCCCATGGGGAGGGAGAGGCCAGAGACTCCAGCTTAGGTGTTGGGCACAGGATCCACCCACCTTGGGGCAGTTGCAAAACAGCACTGCAGCAGGGAAGTAGAGAGGCAAGAGGGGATCCGTTGGAGGGAGGCACCTTGAGCTTGTATGTCCTCAGCTCATAGATGTTGGGGCCTGCTCTGGGTTGCGGCTCGTTCCAGAAGCTGAACTCAAGGAGCAACTGGTTTCTCCTGGACAGTAGCATCTGGCTCCGCTCCTTCCGGAACTCCAGGTATTCCTGTGGGTGTGGTGATATGGGTACAGCTACAGAGGGCACCCTCCACCCTGACAATATGCTCCAGGGGTGGTGGAGGAATGTCCGGCACAGGTTTGGGCTAGGACAAACATGCAGAGAGGTGTACCCAGTAGACACTGACATACCTTGTTGTTTTTGAGCTTGTTCATGCAGTCCATGAGGGCTGGGTAGCCACCGGAGAATCGCCACAGGTGCACTGTTGGGGGTGAGAGGCGCAGGTCAGAGGCCTGCTGGGTCCCCCAGCAGATGACTTCCCCAAGGCCGTTTAAGTATATATGTGGTAGGGTGAAGGGTGAGGGTGGGCTTAGCTAGGTTCCCTCTCTGAGTTCCCTATACCTTGGTGGGGGGTGGCATGGGGTAGGTGATGACACAAGTCCAGGAGATCTGGGTTTGGACTTCCACTCTGCCAAATGGCCTTTGACCCCTCTGGGCCTCAGTGTCCTAATTTTGAAAGTGGGAATAATGCTCCCACCCAACCAACCTTAGACAGCAACAAGAGGGTCAAATGTGTACCCTAGGAGCAGCAGCATGCTAAAGATGGCCACCAGGCCTTGAGAGACAGACTGGACAAAAGGATGGGGCAGAGATGATGGGCTGATATGGAACACTCCAAGACAGTGAACTGAAAAAAAGAAACCAAACAATAGAACAGCATGTGTGCAATGCCACCACATCAACTTAGAGGGTGAGGACACACCAGGGACGATGGTCCATACATCTATATATCAACCTTTTGATGGAGACCCAACAGATTGTGACAGCAGATGCCCCTGGGACACAGAATTGTGTCCCTGGTTCCAGGGAGAAGAGAAGCTTACTTTTCTCTGAAAATTCTTTGTATTCTTATAATTCATTTTTAATTTTTTTATTTTATTTTTTTGAGTTGGAGTCTCACTCTGTCACCCAGACTGGAGTGCAGTAGTATGCTCCCAGCCACCGCAGCCTCGACCTGCTGGGCTCCGGTGATCCTTTCTCTTCAGCCTTCCAAGTAGCTGGAACTACAGGCACACACTACCACGCCTGGCTAATTTTTGATTTATCGTAGAGACGAGGTCTTGCCAAGTTGCCCAGGTGGGTCTTGAACCCGTGGGCTTAGGCAATTCACTTGCCTCGGCCTCCCAAAGTGCTGGGATTACAGACTAAGCCACTGAGCCCAGACTCATTTTTTATTTTTTAGAGACAGGGTTTTGCTCTGTCACCAAGGCTAGAGTGCAGTGGTGTGTCCATGACTCACTATAACCTCAAACTCCTGGACTCAAGCAATCTTCTTGCCTCAGCCTCCCAAGTAGCTGGGATTATAAGCATGCACCACCACACTCACTAATTTTTAAAAAAATTTTAGTCCAGGTGTAATGTGACTCAAACCTGTAATCCCAGTACTTTGGGAGGCCAAGGCAAGAGGATTGCCTGAGCTCAGGGGTTCAAGTCCAGCCTGAACAGCTTGGCGAGACCTTATCTCTACAATGAGTGAAAAAATTACTCAGGTGTAGTAGTGCACGCCTGTAGTTCCAGCAATTTGGAAGGCTGAGACGAAAGAATCACCTGAGCCCAGCAGGTTGATGCTGGGATAGCCATGAGCATGCCACTGTGCTTCAGCCTGGGCAATGGAGTGAGCCTCTGACTCAAAAACAAAAAAATTTTTTTTAATCAGAAAAATAAGCTGGGTGTGATGTGTACCTATAGTTCCAGCTACTCAGAAGGCTGAGAAAGAACTGCCTGAGCCCAGGTAGTCAAAGCATGGTGAGCTATTATCATGCCATTGCACTCCAGTTTGGGTGACAGAGTAAGACTCCAACTTAAAAAAAAAAAAAAGATAGACATATAGATAGATTTTTTTTTTGAGTTGGAGTCTCTCACTCTGTCGCCCAGACTGGAGTGCAGTGGCATGCTCTTGGTCACTGCAGCCTTGGCCTGCTGGGCTCAGGTAATCCTTCCACCTCAGCCTTCCAAGTAACTAGAACTATAGGCATGTGCCACCATGCCCGGCTAATTTATGATTTATTGTAGAGACGAGGTCTCACCAAGCTGCCCAGGCAGGTCTCAAACCCGCGGGCTCAAGCAATCCTCTCATCTCGGCCTCCCAAAGTGCTGGGATTATAGGTGTGAGCCCCCGCGCCTGGCCTCAGAATTTTTTTTAAGTCATATTCTCTGTACTGGGTTAAATAGTGTCCCCTCAAAATTCATGCCCACCCAGGACTTCAGAAAGTGACCTTATTTAGGAATGGCGTTTTTGTAGATATAATCAAGAGATTATACTGAGTGGACCATAAGTCTACTGACTAGTAAGTATCCTTGTTTGAAGAGGGGCATTTGGACACAGAAAGGAGAAGACAGACACATGGAGAGAACACCATGTGACTAAATATGCAAACAGTGGAGTGATATGCCATGAGCCCAGGAACCCTGAGGGTTCCCAGCACCACCAGAAGCTGGAAGAGGCAAAGCAAGTGTCTCCCTAAGACAAGAGCTTAGGAGGAAGCACAGCCCCAGCAACACCTGGATTTCTAACTTCTGGCCTCCAGAACTGCAAGATAATACATTTCTGTTGTTCTAAGTCACCTGGTTTGTGATATTTTGTTATGGCAGCCCTTGAAAACGAATCCACCTCCCAATAACAAGGCAGCCTAATTAATTGTGAAGAAGAAAGAAAACAGTTTACCATCCTGGGAGCATGGCTTGGCCTGCCAGGGGAGGATGGTCCCCAAAGGGTCACGTAGACAGGCTATAGCTGAGGGCTGCTGGCTGACCAGTGGTTTGGAAGCTCAGACTCAGTTACTTCCCATGCCCAGCCTGTGCCTCACCAGCTTTTTTACTCCGTGTCTTGATTTTCCCATCTGCAAAGTGGCCTTTCCCTGTTGTTTAAAGACCTTTTTCCCAAAGAAAATAGCAAAAGTACTGTATGGATGGAAATCTGCGAAAACTAGCAATGCTGACCTGTGGAAAAGGGACTCACAGCCGGGCTCGGTGCTCAGCCTGTAATCCCGTGCTTTGGAAGGCTGAGGTGAATGGACTGCCTGAGCCCGCGGGTTCGAGACCCACCTGGGTAACTTGGTGAGACCTCATCCCTACAATAAATCAAAAAATTAGCCGGGTGTGGTAGTGCGCGCCTGTAGTTCCAGCTACTTGGAAGGCTGAGGCGGAAGGATCGCTGGAGCCCTGCAGGTCGAGGCTGTGGTGACCGGGAGTGGCCACTGCACTCCAGTCTGGGCGACAGAGTGAGACTCCAACTCAAAAAAA
>NW_007062071.1:67464-72798 GCF_000164805.1 Carlito syrichta
CCTGCTGGGCTCCAGCGATCCTTCCGCCTCAGCCTTGCAAGTAGCTGGAACTACAGGCGCGCGCTACCATGCCCGGCTCAAAAAAATGTAGATTCTTGAGGCTGGGCGTGGTGGCTCACACCAGCAGTTTGGGAGGCCAAGGCAGGAGGACTGCTTGAGCCTAGGAGTTCGAAACCAGCCTGTGCAACATAGTGAGACCTCAACTCTACAAAAAAAAATTAGCTGGGAGGGGAGCGCAGTGGCTCGCAACTGTAATCCAAGCACTTTGGGAGGCCGAGGCAAGAGGATTGCCTGTGCCAAGGGGTTCCAGACCAGCCTGGGCAACTTGGCAAGACATAATTTCTACAATAAATCAAAAAATTATCCAGCTGTGGTGGTACACACCTGTGGTTCCAGCTACTTGGAAGGCTGAGGCAAAGGATCACCTGAGCCCAGCAGGTCAAGGCTGCAGTGGCCATAAGCATGCCACTGCACTCCAGCCTAGGCAACAGAGGGAGACCCCTACTCCCCCCCAAAAAAAGATCAAGGTATGCTTAAAATGGGAAAACTGTAAAGGCTGGAACTGAAGGCAATTTGCTTCTCTTTCAATCCCTTATCAATATATGAATGTCTGCTACTAAAACAGAATAAGTGATTAAGGAGATCAATTGATTTATCTATCTGTTGGTCACAGATTTTTTTCAAAGGCACACACACTCAGCTACTTTTTTGACTTATTATGAGACGAGGTCTTGTCATGTTGCCCAGGCTGGTATCAGAGCTGTCAAAGGATGAGACAGGTTTGTTTACAAGGTAGTGAGTTCCCCATTGTTGGAAGGATTCAAAGAAAGTTTAGAAGACCATCTGTCAGGGATGTGCTATGCAGACAGTTGAAATCAGCACTGTCCAAAAGGCCTTTCTGTTACAATGAAAATGTTTTATAGCTGCATTGTTCAAGACAGTAGCCACAAGCCCTACGTGTTTATCAGTGAGCACTTGAAATGTAGCTAGTATGATTGAGGAACTGAATTTTTTTTTTTTTTGAGTTGGAGTCTCACTCTGCTGCCTGGGTTGGAGTGCAGTAGCATGCTCTCAGCCACCACAGCCTCGACCTGCTGGCCTCAGGCAATCCTGCTGCCTCAGCCTTCCAAGTAGCTGGAAGTATAGGCATACACCACCGTACCCAGCTAGCTTTTGTATTTATTGTTGAGATGAGGTCTCACCATGTTGCCCAGGCTAGTCTGGAACCCATGGGCTCAGGCAATCCTCTCACCTCTGCCTCCCAAAGTGCTGGGATTACAGGCATGAGCCACCACACCCATCCTGAGGAACTGAATTTTTAAAATTAAAATTTTTTTTTAATCTAGGCGTGGTAGCTCATGCCTGTAATCCCAGTACTTTGGAAGGCAGAGGCAAGAGGACTGCCTGAGTCCAGGGGTTCCAGACCAGTCTAGGCTACTTGGTGAGACCTCGTCTATAAAATAAATTTAAAAATTAGCCAGGCGTGGTGGTACATGCCTATGGTTCCAGCTACTTGGAAAGCTGAGGCGGAAGGATCATCGGAGCCCACAGGTCGAAGCTGCAGTAGCTGTGAGCATGCCACTGTACTCCAGCCCGAGCGATAGAGATTCCGACTAAAAAAAAAAAATTTTTTTTTAGAGACAAAGTCTCACTGTGTTGCCCAGGCTGGAATACAGTGGCTATTCACAGGCATAATCATAGCAAACTGCAGCCTTTAACTCATAGGCTCAAGAGCTCCTCCCATCTCAACCTCCCTAGAAGCGGGAGCTACAGCCACATGTCACAGTACTCAGCTTGAACTTTTAATTTTATGTAATTTTAACTAACCTTCATTTAAATAGCTGCATGTGGTTAGTGGCTTTTATCTTGGACAGCACAAGTCTAACTGCCAAGAACCCTTTAAGTGGCTGAGAAGCTGTGAGTCAACCAAATCATGTGTGGGTTCTTCCAGTTGGTGACAAATTTGGTGGGTACTTTGGGGTGGGGCATGCTAGGGATGCCCCAGGATGCTGTAAGAAACCAGTTCAGATAAGAAGAGCTCCTGTAGCCGGGCTCGGTGGCTCAGCCTGTAATCCCGCGCCTTTGGGAGGCTGAGGTGAGTGGATTGCCTGAGCCCGCGGGTTCGAGACCCGCCTGAGCAGGGAGACCTCATCTCTACAATAAGTCAAAAAATCAGCCAGGCGTGGTAACACATGCCTGTAATTCCGGCTACTTGGAAGGCTGAGGTGGAAGAATCGCCGGAGCCCAGCAGGTCGAGGCTGCGGTGGCCGGGAGCGGCCACTGCACTCTAGTCTGGGCGACAGAGTGAGACTCCAACTAAAAAAAAAAAGAAGAGCCCCTGTTTATTTCACAAATATGTGCTGCATATTGGGGATTCAATGGTAAAAACAGGCACAGGTCCTGCCACGTGCCCCAGAACTCATCACCTATATGGGGAGACAGACTAGTACACAGGCAGCTACAGATGTTCATGATCAGAGCATGACAAGGCCAAGTCCTGGCTGGCGAGCCAGGGAAGGTGCCTGACCCAGCCTGGGTGGAGGAAATCTGGACAGCCTTCCAGTAGAAGGTGATGTCTATGCCAAAATAAAAGAATAAAAAATGAATGATCTCAGCCAGGCTCGGTGGCTCAGCCTGTAATCCTGCGCCTTTGGGAGGCTGAGGTGAGTGGATTGCCTGAGCCTGTGGGTTCGAGACCCACCTGGGCAACTTGGCGAGACCTCATCTCTACAATAAATAAAAAATTAACTGGGTGTGGTAGCGCGAGCCTGTAATTCTAGCTACTGGGAAGGCTGAGGCGAAAGATCGCTGGAGCCCAGCAGGTCGAGGCTGCGGTGGCCGGGAGTGGCCACTGCACTCCAGTCTGGGTGATAGAATGAGACTCCAACTCCAAAAAAAAAAAGAGTGATCCCAATAAAGTGGGCGAGTGGGAAAGAATGCTTCAGGTAGAGGAAGGAGCATGGACAGCAGCCTGGAACTAGAGAACAAAACTGTTGATCTGAGGAACTGAAAGAAGTCCTGGTGAGACAGCAGGTGGGAGGGTGTAGTGAGATGAGGCTAGGCAGGGAAGGACGCATAGGCCTCATGGGCCACCCTGAGGGTAGAGCGGAGCCTTTAGGTGTTTGAACAGGGAGTGAGGCAATGAGGTCTGCATTTAGAAGGAGTCCCCAGGTGCTATGGTGGAGAGGAAGTGGAGGGCAGCCAAGTGCAAAAGGTTCCAGAGGCCTGAGTCAGGTGGCAGCAGTGGCATTAGAGAAGAGGGCACCTTACCTGCCTGGTCCTGCTCCCCGTACCACGTGTTCCAGTTGCCCACAAGTGAGCAGGGGTAGTCCTCATCCAGGTGCAGCTTGGGAAGCACAGCCTCCCTGTGGGAGGAGCACAGAGAGGGGGCAGGGATCACACCAGCCCCAGAGAGCCCTGAGATAAGGCCTGGGCCTCAGTCTATCCATCTCTAATATGCAAAGGCTGGCTGGACAAGACATCCTCAGGACTTCCAACCCTGAAGTCTACATCCCCTGGATTTCTCCAGGGAGAACAGACTGGAGGATGTTCTGAGGACCAGCTGGGATGGAGCCCCCACCCAAGCAGGGACTGGGACAGGTAGATGGGGGAGGATACTCACGTCAGACTGTTGTAGGCATCCAGGCACTCGGGCTTCACATTGTGAACTACAACAGAGGAGAGAGCAGGAAGTGAAGCAGGAAGTATGTATACAGGGGGCAGGTGGGATGGAGAGAGCTCAGGATGTCCCAGACCCTCTCATCCCCATGCTGGAGCCTCATAGGTCCCCAGAGGGCCTGCGGGGGTAGGGGAACAGCCAGCCCAGCAGCCACTCACACTGGATCTTGTAGAGGTTACTGGTCTCCTTCTTGGACAGCAGGGTGGAGTGAGCATCCTTCCGGGGATCCACCTTGTGAACAAAGAGGGAGCGGAACCAGCTGCCTTCATTGTCCTTGGAATAGAAACTGCAGGACAGAGGAGGACATGTAGGGGTTGGGGAGCCCTGCAATTCCATCTGCTCAGATGTCCTGCTCCCCCAGAACTGGTGACCCACATTTCTGGAAATGGGGCCACGGAGTCCTGTGATAGCTCAAGAATGTGAAATGCTATTGGAGTTCAGCTGGGCAGACCTGGTTCTGCTTACAGAGAGTCCAGCTGACAAGTCGGCTACTTGAAGCTTTTCAGGTCCTCCAGAGGCCAGGAGAGGCAGCCCTACCTCCCACTTCTCTTCCCAGACTCCCTGCCTTCACTTCACCTCCTTGCAGGGGGTCCTCTACTTGGGCCACCCAACTGTAGCCTCTTGCCAAGAAGACCAGCCCCAAACCCACCTTGCCTGCTGCCCAAAGCCCTTGACAACCCAACCTATCTCATCAGCCTCCCATTCCCATCCCCTAACTTGTATGCCCCACTCTCTGGCTACGTTCTTCCCTGAACATGCCAAGCTCTTTTACTCTATGCTTTCTTTGCAAGTTCTGTCCTCTCTGACAAGAAGGCTACACTCACCGTCCTCTGCAGCACTCACACTGCAACTGGCCTGTGCCCCCTTCCAAGCCCCACAAATAAAGAACAAAAGACAATAAGCCTTGTCCTTAAGGCAGTCACAGTCCACTGGAAGAAGCAGGCCTTGGAACACAATCGTAGTCAGGGGTCTGTGGAGGAGCCCAGGTGAGTCAGACTTAACTCTGCCTCTGGAGAGTGACGAGGTGAGGAGGGGGAGGTGAGCTGGCCAGTCCAAGGGCTGACTGGGAGACAGACAGATGGACAGGTAAAAGGCAATATGTTATCACTCGTCCTGCCAACACCTGCCCACCTCTAGGGTACTGTGAGAATGAATGAATCAATAAATCAATGAATGTGATTCTGTGTTTTACTTATGAGGACTGTGGTTCGGAGCAAGGGAGTCTGCTGCCAGATTTTACCAGACCAAAACTACACCCCTGCCCAAAACACACATACTCAACGATCCAGTAGGGGCGGGCGTATCTGGAGGCTGCCAATTGTCTTATTCCACAGCCTTGACATAGTTTGCAGCAAGGCCTGAAAAGCAAGGCTTCTGCTGGCGAGAGTATTCCTAGCCAGGAAAGCAGAGGGGTCTCTGAATATCAGCAAACCTTCTCCCTTGTCAAGCCTTTGCTGTGGCTAGAACAAATGTACTACAAATAAAAACATTACTTTCTTCCAAAAATATGGAGCAACCCTGGGAACTAATTAAGTTCAAATATCTGCCGGGCACGGTGGCTCAGCCTGTAATCCTGCACATTTGGGAGGCTGAGGTGAGTGGATTGCATGAGCCCGCAGGTTCGAGACCTGCCTGGGCAACTTGGCGAGACCTCA
>NW_007062071.1:73111-73511 GCF_000164805.1 Carlito syrichta
CCAGCTAATTTTTTTTTTTTTATTGTAGAGATGAGGTCTGGCCAAGTTGCCCGGGCAGGTCTCAAACCCAAGGGCTCAGGCAATCCACTCACCTCGGCCTTCCAAAGCGCTGGGCTTACAGGCAGAGCCACCGAGCCTGGCCTCATTACAATTTTTTGTAAAGCTAAAAAAAGTGCTTTTAAGCACTTCAGAATTCATGGGCTCTTTCAGTCCTGTGCATGTATTTGCTTCACTAGCAGAAAGCAAAAAGACAATGATCATTAGATGGGTAGCATGGTCTGTGCCCTTTCTAGGCAAGAATAAGGGGGCCTCTAAGACAGGGATCTGTGATGAACTTCCCAGCTGCATGATTTCACTGACTCTATGCAATCACCTTTTTTTTTTTTTTTTGAGTTGGGGT
>NW_007062071.1:73692-87423 GCF_000164805.1 Carlito syrichta
CCTTCTGCCTCAGCCTTCCGAGTAGCCGGAATTACAGGCGCACGCTACCACGCCCAGCTACTTTTTTGATTTTATTGTAGAGATGAGGTCTCGCCTGCCCAGGTGGGTCTCAAATCCGCAGGCTCAGGCAATCCACTCACCTCAGCCTCCCCAAGGCGTGGGATTACAGGCTGAGCCACCAAGCCCGGCTTCTATGCAATAATCTTAATCTTAGAGTGCAGGGACTATTAATGTCCCCATTCTCAAGAGGATAAAATGGAAAGAAGCTCAGGGAGTTTAAGGAACTCCAAGGTCACAGCAAATCAGAGGGCAGAGCTGAGGCAAGAGCCAACCTAGAGCTCTTTCCTGGAAAGCCAGTCCCCAACTTCAGGGAGCCCTGAGGGACTTGACCTTTGGTTTCAACTTAAGGGGCTGCTTCCCTGGAGAGGGTGGTGGTAGGGAAAAGAGCAGCTCCTACTATTTGTCAGCCAAGACCTTTGCTCCAGGACTAAGCTTCCAGTAATTTATTAACATCAATACTGACCAAGATAAACAGCCAAGTGGCCAGCCCTGAAGAGAGAAACTGAGGGCTGGAATGCTGGGTGGTGGAAGGGGAACCTAGGATCTCTGATGGACTCCCATCTCTCCCCATTGCTCTCTAATTCTTCCTGCTTACAGGGCTCAGTTTCCTCTTCTGTCAACAGAGTGGGGCAGAGCAGCCCATCTCTACAGGTCTTTTCTAGGCTGAGCATGGACCTCACACCTGTAATCCAAGGGATTTGGGAGGCCAAGGCAGGAGGATTGCTTGAGGCCAGGAGTTTGAGACCAGCCTGGGTAACATAGCAAGACCCCCATCTCTACAAAAATAAAATAAAAATTAGCCAGGCATGGTGGCGCGTACACATAGTCCCAGCTACCCAGGAGACTAAGGCAAGAGGATCACTTGAGCCCAGGAGTTCAAGGTTACAGTGAACTATGATCACACCACTGCAGTCCAGCCAGGACAACAGAGAGAAACCCTTATACACACATATATATATTTTTTTCTTTTTCCTTTTTTTTGAGTTAGAGACTCACTCTGTCTCCCAGACTGGAGTGCAGTGGCCACTCCCAGCCACCGCAGCCTCGACCTGCTGGGCTCTGGCGATCCTTCCGCCTCAGCCTTCCAAGTAGCTGGAACTACAGGCACGCACTACCATGCCCAGCTAATTTTTGATTTATTGTAGAGATGAGGTCTCGCCAAGTTGCCCAGGTGGGTCTTGAACCCGGGGGCTCAGCAATCCACTCACTTCAGCCTCCCAAAGCCCTGGAATTACAGGCTGAGCCACCGAGCCCGGCTATATTTTTTTTCTACAGAGAAAATCCAAGAAGGGATTTGTTATCAAAGATCCCAGGCCAGGCTAAGAGGCTCAGCCTATAATCCCAGCACTTTGGGAGGTGAGTGGATTACCTGAGCCACGGGTTCGAGACCTACCCAAGCAACTTGGCGAGACCTTGTCTCTACAATAAATCAAAAAATTATCCAGGCATGATAGCACACACCTGTTGTTCTGGGCTCTTTCCATCCCCCAAACCACAAGCAGAATTAATGCTTAAGAGCACAGGTTCTGGAAAAAACTGGATTCAAATCCCAGCTCAACTTCATCTTTCTAAGCCTCATTTTTCATCTGTAAAATAGAGGTCACAGAATGGAGCTTTTAGAGAAAGGATCTGGTGGCAGTGCAGCTAATACCCCTACAGTATTCTTACCTAACATTCTTTTATTTTTTTTTGAGTTGGAGTCTCACTCTGTTACCCAGACTGGAGTGCAGTGGCTGCTCCCGACCACTGCAGCCTCGACCTGCTGGGCGCCGGCGATCCTTCAGCCTCAGCCTTCCAAGTAGCTGGAACTACAGGCGCGCTACCACGCCCAGCTAATTTTTTGATTTATTGTAGAGATGAGGTCTTGCCAAGTTGGCCAGGCCGGTCTTGAACTGCGGGCTCAGGCAATCCACTCACCTCAGCCTCCCAAAGCGCGGGATTACAGGCTGAGCCACTGAGCCAGCTGGTGCATGCTTATAGTTTCAGCTACTTGGAAGGCTGAGGTGGAAGGTTCGCCAAGCCCAGGTCCAGGCTATGGTGAGCCTTGATCACGTCACTGCATTCCAGCCTGGGTGACAGAGTGAGACACTGACTTGGAAAAAAAATAATTAAAATGCCTCTTGGGCCCCAAAAAACATAATACAGCTTTGTCCAATCTGTGTGGTCTCCCTCAGCTTGATCTGTCCAGCCTCTTCCCACATCTCTCATACCTCCTATTCAACCCTACCATCATTTTCACATGGATATGTTCCCTCAGCTGTCCCCGAAACTACTAACTCATGTCCTGCCATCCCCAGAGTACCCAGCACAGTGCTTTCGGATGGGAGCTACTCAATAAATATTTGTCCCACATAAGGACTTTTCAGTCTCTATTTTTATTTTTTCGTTTTTTAGTTGGGGTCATACCCTATCACCCAGGCTGGAGTGCATGATGCAATGATGCCTCACTGCTACCTCTACCTCCTAGGCTCAGGCAATCCTTCTTCCTCAGTCTTCTGAGTAGCTACAACTACAGGCCTATGCCACCAAGAACTCCAGGGCTCAAGCAATCCTCCTGCCTTAGCCTCTGAAAGTGCTAGGATTACAGGCATGAGCCACCACTCACAGCCACTTTTTCAGTCTCTCCTTAGGAAAACTTATTATAGATGATACATTTGCACTGCTTGGAGACCAACAGTCTCAATACCTCCCTACGTAAACCTGCTCCAGAACATTATAGATTTATGTGCTGGATACTATAAACTTTGTTCTTTTTTTTTTTTTTTGAATTGGAGTCTCACTCTGCTGCCCAGGCTGGAGTGCCGTGGCACACTCCCGGCTACTGCAGCCTCGACCTGCTTGACTACAGCAATCCTTCTGCCTCAGCCTTCCAAGTAGCTGGAACTATAAGCGCACACTACCACGCCCGGCTAGTTTTGATTTATTGTAGAGATGAGGTCTCGCCAAGTTGCCCAGGCGGGTCTCGAACCCGTGGGCTCAGGCAATGCACTTGCCTTGGCCTCCCAAAGTGGTGGAATTACAGGCTGAGTCAAGAGCCCGGCCTATCTGATTTCAAAGCCCACATTCTGCCCTCACCCCAGCAGCCTCATTGCCCCCAAATTCAGTGACGAGAAAGGCTGTTGCTGTCCCTACTAGTGACTCCGGAGAGATATGAGGCAGCCTGAGAGGCAACAAGAGGGAATGTTCCCAGGCATCCAGTGTAGAACTGAGGCATAAGTAACTGCAAAGCAGTCATTGAGGAACTTCATACATTTTTTTTAAATGAAACTGACACATTTTATTATTTAGTTTTTAGGACCTCTTTGTAATTTACAGTAGATACTTAATTTCCTGCTCAGGTTTTCTATGGCAGCTTCTACCAAGTCAGCATGGAGGTTGGGACAAGGCAACATTATGTGAAACTATGCCCTGGAAGGGAGATCTGTGGTCAACGTGTGCATGGTACGCTGGGAATGGCATGGCTGGAGTCACGGGAGGTGAAAATATTCACCAAGACAATTATGAACTAAGAAAGGTAGATTCATTAAAGGAAAGATACGTTGTGAAGGACACAACAGGCAGGACATCAGCAAGAAGGTCTGATGTCTGCTGCCAACTTCATAAATATTAATCCAAATGACTTCACAGCAATCCTGTGAAAAACACCAAGCAGGGATCACCATCTCCACTTTACCCAGAAGGAACCAAGGCTGACAGAGGTTCAGTGACTTATACGGGGTTACTGAGTAAGGAACACCAGGCTGCTTCTAAGCCCCACATTCCTTTTGTGGCCTCTGGTTATTTGCTACACAAATGGTTCTACCACCGACTGATTCTGTCCCTTCCCTAAGCTTCAATTTCTTCATCTGGAAAATAAGGAGCTCATAAAAGATGATGTTCCTGCAGGGCTCAGTGGCTCAGCCTATAATCCCACGCCTTGGGAGACTGAGGTGAGTGAATTGCCTGAGCCCGGGGGTTTGAGACCTGCCTGGGCAACTTGACAAGACCTCATCTCTACAGTAAAAATCAAAAATCAGCCAGGCGTGGTAGCGCGCGCCTGTAGTTCCTGCTACGTAAGGCTGAGGCGGAAGGATCACCGGATCCCAGCAGGTTGAGGCTGCGGTGGCCAGGAGTGGCCACTGCACTCCAGTCTGGGCGACAAAGTGAGACTCCAACTCAAAAAAAAAAAGATGATCTTCCCAGGGATCTTTTAGCCCTGACATTAAGTGGATCTCTTGCAGAAATTGCTGGGGACATAGGCTTGGGAAAGAGTCAAAGGTTGTTGCTAGTGTTAGACACCTCACAACCATGGCCCCTCTAATCCTCAACAACCCTATGAGACACACCCTGTTTTTTGTTTTATTTTGGGTTTTTTTGAATCAGAGTCTCACTCTGTCGCCCAGGTTGGAGTGCAATGGCATGCTCACATCCACAGCAGCCTTGACCTGCTGGGTGGTCAGACGATCCTGCCACCACAGCCTTCCAAGCGGCTGGAATTATAGACACACACCACCATGGTAATGTTTTGTTCACTGGAAAGATGAGTTCTTGTCAAGTTGCCCAGGCTGGTCTCAAACCCCTGGGCACAGGCAATCCTCTCGTCTCCACCTCCCAAAGTGCTGGAATTAGAGGTGTGAGCCACAGTGTCCCAAGTACACCCTATTTTATCACTCCCATTTTACAGTTAAGGAACCTAATGCTTGAAGAGGTCAAATGACTTGCCACAGTCATCCTACCCAGGAAGGCTGTTAAAATTTGCTGGGGCCAGGCAAACTCCAGACTCTTTCCACAATGTCAGCTTTCTTCCTAATTATTGGGAAGTCCAAATGGGAGGGCATATGCCCACTCCTCTTTCCCAGCTACCCAAAAGCCCCACTGCACCATGTTCTATTATCGCATGGTACGCCCTAACAGAACTCTGCAGCTTCACTCCTGGGCTGCAGGGCAGGAGGGATGCCTGCTTCCTTTCCACAGGTAGGGAACAGGTAGCCTCACTTCTTTGGCAAATATTCTTTGAGCATACACTGTCCTAAGCCCTGCGGGGGTGGAAGGCTGGGGAAACAGAGAAAAATGAGATTATGGTCTAGTGAGACAAGCATATAGGGTGATGATAGCAAAGATGGGAGATGGAAAAGCAAGGGTCCACCCAGGGTCAGAGAGTCAAAGCCCTGCCTCAGCCCACAGCAGGGCCCAAACAAATGCTCAGGCCAGACACATGCCCAGCCAGCCTTCTCTCCCAGGAGGCCACCAGTTGTGGTGCAAAGTGCACGGTGCATCAGAAGACCTGGGTCCCAGATTCAGTGCTGCCACCACACAGCAGGGAGTGACTTTGGAAAACTCCCTTCCCCTCTCAGGCCTCCACCTGTACAGTTCTGGGTGGGGAAGCAAAGGGTCTGTGCACCTATGGCCCCTGGGGATCCCCCACTGCTCCTCTGCCCTCAGATCTTCTCCCCAGAACTTGCCGGGGAAGGCACTCAATCTCCCAGAAGCCCCTAGTGGGTGCTAAATCACAGGCCAAGCCCTGGGAAAGTGGCCACTCCTGTCCTTTGCCCCCGCCACTCTCTAGGACCCAGGCCCCTCTCACCATCTTTCATTCTCTGCCCAGACCCAGGTCCTCGCCGGGACAAAGACCCTGTCTATACCTTTCTCACCTCCCCGATTCTTTGCCCAGACCCCTCCCTAGGCCTCAATCTCGGTTCCGCCTCTCACCCCCAGATTCCAAGGGAGGAGTGTGAACCCCTCCCCCCAGCCCAGACCCTGGCCTTCGCCCCTGCAACCCCACCGCGCGCGTCCGCCTCCACCCGGTCAGGCTCTCACCGCGCCGCAGCCGCAGTAGCTCCATCCCCAGCATGGGGCCCTGGACCCCCCAGCCACCGCCGTGCCGCCGCAGAGATGCTGCACAGCCGCGGAGCCATGTTGGAGCGGCAAAGGTTGCAGGAAGGCCCCGCCCCCGAACCCGGGCGGGGAGGCGGGGCGTGAGTAAGCCCCGCCCCGCCGGCGCGCCCTCCTCTCTCGGCAGCCAGCCAGGTGGGCGGTGACCGTGGGCGTTGCCCCTGGGCAACCCCCAATTCAGCAGATGCTGGAGGGAAGTCGAAGTTTTTGTCCTCTTGGCCCTTGCAGCTCTGCTACTGATTCACTCTGTGACCTTGAGCAAACCCTTTGCCCACTCTGGGCCTCAGGATCCACCTCGGTACGATGGGAGCATCGAAAAATGATTACCAGCGGTCCTTAACAGGGCTTTTAGAGGATGAGCAGCAAAAGAGCAGAAAGCCCCCTGAAACCGTGTACAAAGTTATGTGCGCCCGTGTGTTTCTCTGGAGAAAAGCACCCACTGGCACGCTTTGTCACATTATCAAAAGAACGAACTCCCTACAAGACAGGGGAGCAAGGCTCTGGCCACAGGTACACTTTCTCTCCACCATTTCCAGAATTCTCCCTTTTCATCCCTCTCTACCTTCTCTGCCTGAGCCTCTTGGAGCCTCTTTCGCCCGGCCCAGCTTTTTTGCCCGCCCTCAGAACTAACCCACAATCCCCAGATCACAAAAATCAGCTGGAATGGGGGTCTCGCAGACCCACAGGAGGCCTAGGGAACTTATGGCCTCCAAAGTGGCAGGGACACGCTTTCCAAAAGAATGCCCACCCACTGATTGGTGGTTCCCTCCTGGTGTCCTTGGGATGAGGGAGTGGAGGGCAGGCTTTAATTTCCTGATTCCTTTCGCAAATACTGAGTATGCCTGGCCAGGCCCTGTGATGACCTCTACGGCACCAAAGGCAAGCAAAACAAACCCCAGCCCTCTTAGGAGTTAAGGCTTGGTGGAAGAGAAAATCAAATCACCACTGATTTTGAGCCCCTTCCTTCCTCCACCTTTCCTGTGTGACACATTAAATATTTGCTGAATACAACCAGCAGCAGTGGCTTATGCCTGTAATTCCAGCACTTTGGGAGACTGAGGTGAGAAGATTGCTTGAGTCCAGGAGTTCAAGACCAGCCTAGGCAACACAGCAAGACCTCATTTCTACAAAAAATTTTTTAAAAATTAGCCAGCATGGTGGCACGCGCCTGTAGTCCCAGCTACACGGGAGACTGAAGTGGAAGGGTCCCCTGAGCCCGGGAGATCGAGGCTGTGGTGAGCCCTGCATGCACTCCAACCTTCGCAACAAAGTGAGAGCCCATCTCAAAAAAAAAAAAGATTAAATATTTACTGAATAAGTGAAACTTATGCACCAAAATGTTTTGCCAATTGTGATAGAAGCTATGAAGAAGTATGTGGAAAGATAAAATTTTAATTTCAAAAAACAGAAGGCAGGGCAAGGTAGATGACACCTGTAATCCCAACATTCTGGGAAGCTGAGGTGGGAGGATTGCTTGAGTCCAGGAATTCAAGACTGCCCTGGACAATATAGTGAGACTTCATCTCTATAAAAAATTTAAAAATTAGCCAGGTGTGGTGGGGGGGGCCTGTAGTTCTAGCTACACTAGAAGCTGAGGTAAAATTATTGCTTCAGTCCTGGATTTCCGGGTTACATTGAGCCAAGAGTGTGCCACTGCACTCCAGCTTGAGTGACAGAGTAAGACTGCCCTAAAAAACAAACATACATAGTCCAGGCTCAGTGGCTCAAATCTGTAATCCCAGCACTTTGGGAGGCCAAGGCTTGCCTGAACCTGTGGCTAAACCTATGGGTTCAAGACCAACTCGGGCAACATGGTGAGACCTTGTCTCTACAATAAATCAAAAAATTAGCCAGGCGTGGTAGTGTGTACCTACAGTTCCGGCTACTTGGAAGGCTGAAGTGGAAGGATCACCGGGGCCCAGCAGGTCGTCGCTGGGGTGGTGGTAAGCGTGCCACTGCACTCCAGCCTGGGCAACGGAGTGAGACTCAAACTCAAAAAACAAACAAACAACAGCAACAAAGTATGTAGTAGATTTATAATGGGGCATGGGAGGAGAAGGGAGGTTCTGTATAGACTTTGAGTATCTGTGATGACTTCTATAAGGAAATTAGGTTTGAACAATAAATTTTTCTTGTGTTTTCTAAAATTGCCACAATAAGCGTGTAATTATTTGTGTGATTTTTTTTTCTTTCTTTTTTTTCTTTCTTTTTTTTTTTTTGTGAGTTGGAGCCTCATTCTGTCACCCAGACTGGAGTGCAGTGGCCGCACCGGGCCACCGCAGCCTTGGCCTGCTGGGCTCTGGCGATCCTTCCACCTCAGCCTTCCAGTAGCCAGAACTACAGGCACGCGCTACCATGCCCAGCTGATTTTTTGATTTATTGTAGAGATGAGGTCTCGCTGCCCAGGCGGGTCTCGAACCCGCGGGCTCAGGCAATCCACTCACCTCAGCCACTCACCTCAGCCTCCCAAGGCGCGGGATTATGGGTTGAGCCACTGAGCCCAGCTGTGTGATTTATTTAAAAGGAAATTGTGTATCATTGTGATAAATGGAAAATCAGAATCAATTATCATAAACAGGAAGAACCATAAAAATAAATGCAATATTATACAATTTTTTTTTTTTTTTGAGTTGGAGTCTCACTCTGTCACCCAGACTGGAGTGCAGTGGCCGCTCCCGGCCACCACAGCCTCGACCTGCTGGGCTCTGGTGATCCTTCCGCCTCAGCCTTCCAAGTAGTCAGAATTACACGCATGCGCTACCACGCCCAGCTGATTTTTTTTAATTTATTGTAGACATGAGGTCTTGCTGCCCAGGCTGGTCTCGAACCCGCGGGCTCAGGCAATCCTCTCACCTCGGCCTCCCAGAGTGCTAGAATTATCGGCACGTGAGCCACTGCTCCAACCAATGTTATGCAAATTTTTAGAAATGCAATGAAAACAACAATGTAGATGCTACATTTTAGCTCCTGTGGTTACAAGGTAAAGCACATAGGTGTCAGAGACACAACCAGTCCCAGATTACCACAGCGATCTGAAAGAAGTGAATTTCTGCAGCTGGGCTCGATGGCTCAGCCAGTAATCCTGTGCCTTGGGAGGCTGAGGTGAGTGAATTGCCTGAGCCCGCGGGTTTGAGACCCGCTTGGGCAGCGAGAGACCTCATCTCTACAATAAATAAAAAAATCAGCCGGGCGTGGTAGCTCCTGCCTATAATTCCGGCTACTCAGAAGGCTGAGGTGGAAGGATCGCCGGAGCCCAGCAGGTCAAGGTGGCTGGGAGCGGCCATTGCACTCCAGTCCGGGTGACAGAGTAAGACTCCAACTCAAAAAAAAAAAAAAAAAAAAAAAAAAAAAAAAAATTTAAATAAAATAAAAAAAGCCAGGCTCGGTGGCTCAACCTGTAATCCCACGCTTTGGGAGGCTGAGGTGAGTGGATTGCCTGAGCCCGTGGGTTCAAGACCCGTCTGGGCAACTTGGCGAGATCTCATCTCTACAATAAAAATCAAAAAATTAGTAAGGCGTGGTAGCGTGTGCCTGTAGTTCCAGCTACTCAGAAGGCCGAAGCAGAAGGATCGCCAGAGCCCAGAAGGTCGAGGCTGCGGTGACCGGGAGCGGCCACTGCACTCCAGTCTGGGCAACAGAGTGAGACTCCAACTCAAAAACAATAAATAAATAAATGAAAGAAGTGAATTTCTCATTATAAAATTCAGTGGAGCCAAGTTCATGCTTGTAATTTCAGCCACTTGGGAGGCCGAGGCAGGAGGACTAGTTGAGCCCAGGAGTTTGAGATCAGCCGAGACAAAACAGCAAGACCCTTATCTCTAAAAAGCTGGCCAGGTGCAGTGGCTCACTCCTGTAATCTCAGCACTTTAGGAGGCAGAGGCAAGAGGATTGCCTGAGCTCAGGGATTCAAGACCAGCCTGAACAACATGGCGAGATCTTGTCTCAAAAATCAGTCGGGCGTGGTGGCGCATGCCTGTGGTTCCAGCTACTTGGAAGGCTGAGGCAGAAGGATCACCTGAGCCTAGCAGGTCGAGGCTGTGGCAGCCATGAGCGTTACACTGCACTCCAACCTCGGAGACAGAGTGAGACTCCAACTCAAAGAAAAAAAATAAAAAGCATAAATGAATATAGTCAAAGGGAGGATGGAGATTATGTGGCAGCAGCTTCTCACTCAGTACAAGGAATAATTTTCTAACAAAAGAATGGACCACTTGGTGATTGGTCACTGCATTATGCCAACAGAGGCTGTGTAGCAGTTCATTGGTCTTGTGATAGAGAACATTTGACAATAAAACCACAGGAAGCTGAACCTGTGGATGGGGAGGGACTGGCCCTGCTGGTCTCTCTCTCACCAAAGCCTTGGTGTTTCTTGGTACCTTGCCCACTTTCTGAAGCAGGGAGAATGAGAGGACAGACCTGCAGCCTCCTTCTTTGGGTCTTGGCATTTCCAAGAAGGACTTTCCAATCTCCTCCACCCAGGTAGGGCAGGAGAATGAAACAGGATGACTCTGGGAGTATGCTTCTACACCTGACTAGGAGAGATGGGAGATGGAGCTCCCTTTCCATCCCATATGAACCACATTGTGGCAGCTGCCTGGAAGGGCAACTTCAACCCTCCACCCCTCAACCCTAGCTAGGGTGACCAACGTATCCCAGTTTATCCTGGACTTTTTCAGTTTAAGCACTAAAAGTCCCCCGACCCAGGAAACCCCACAGTCCCAGGGAAACTGAAAGATCTAGTCATCCCAGTTATGGCCCTAGTTCTCTCCCCAGGACACACACCCCTGCCATCCCAGAATTTTTTCCTTCCTTAATTAAATGTATTTGGCTTGAAGGTGAGGGGTGGGGAGCTGGGCTTTCTTTGTCACTTAGTGACTTACAATGCTAGTTAACTGAGCACCTGGTATGAGCCTCTCCCTGCCCCAGGGACCATGCATTCTGGACAGCAAACTAGTTCGATGAAAATTCCACAAATAAGGAATGAGACCATTTCCAATCACTGTGGAGTAAATTACTCCAAGCCTTAGCAGCTTGAAGCAATCAACATTTATTATTTCATGCGGTTCATGTAGGTCAGGAATTCTGGAGTGGGTGGTTAGTTAGGATGATTCTGGCTCAGAATTTCTCACAACGTTACAGTCAAGACATTGGTATGAGGTTGGGTATGGTGTCTCACGCCTGTAATCCCAGCACTTTGGGAGGCAGAGGCAAGAGGATTGGCTGAGGCCAGGCTTGGTGGCTCAGCCTGTAATCCTGCGCTTTGGGAGGCCGAGGTGAGTGGATTGTCTGAGCCCGCGGGTTCGAGACCCGCCTGGGCAACTTGGCAAGACCTCATCTCTACAATAAATAAAAAACTAGCTGGGCGTGGTAATGCTGGCTTGTAGTTCCAGCTACTTGGAAGGCTGAGGTAGAAGGATTGCCGGAGTCCAGCAGGTCGAGGCTGCGATGGCCGGGAGCGGCTATTGCACTCCAGTCTGGGCGACTGAGACTCCAACTCAAACAAACAAACAAACAAACAAAGAGGATTGCCTGAGCCCAGGGGTTCAAGATCAGCCTGGGAAACTTGGCAAGACCTGATCTCTACAATAATTCAAAAAATTAGCCGGGCGTGGTGGGGCATGCCTATAGTCCCAGCTACTTGGAAGGCTGAGGTGGAAGAATCACCTGAGCCCAGCAGGTTGAGGCTGCAGTGGCCATGAGTATGCTACCACACTCCAGCCTGGGCAACAGAGTGAAGCTCCTACTAAAAAAAAAAAAAAAAAAAAAAAAGTGGCCAGGTTCAGTGGCTCAGCCTGTAATCCCAGCACTTTGGGAGGCCGAGGTGAGTAGATTGCCTGAGCCCGCGGGTTCGAGTCCCGCCTGGGCAACTTGGTGAGACCTCATCTCTACAATAAATCAAAAAAATTAGCTGGGCGTGGTAGTGCGCACATGTAGCTCCGCTACTTGGAAGGCTGAGGCGGAAGGATTGCCGGAGCCCAGCAGGTCGAGGTTGAGGTGGCCAGGAGCGGCCATTGCCCTCCAGTCTGGGTGACAGAGTGAGACTCCAACTCAAAAAAAAAAAAAAAAAAAACCGGGCTTGGTGGCTCAACCTATAATCCCGCGCTTTGGGAGGCTGAGGTGAGTGGATTGCCTGAGCCCGTAGGTTCGAGACCCGCCTGGGCAACTTGGCGAGACCTCATCTTTACAATAAAAATCAAAAAATTAGTCGGGTGTGGTAGCACATGCCTGTAGTTCCAGCTACTCGGAAGGCTGAGGCAGAAGGATCACCGGAGCCCAGCAGGTCGAGGCTGTGGTGGCCAGGAGCAGCCACTGCACTCCAGTCTGGGCAACAGAATGAGACTCCAACTCAAAAAATTAAATTAAATTAAATTAAATTAAAAGATGCTGACTCAGGCCATGGTTATCTGAAGACCTGACTGAGGCTAGAGAACTGCTTCCAAGATGGGTCATTCACATCCCTGGCAAGTTAGTGCTGGTTGTTGATAGTAGACCTTAGTTCCTTGTCACGTAGGCTTCTCCAGAAGGCTGCTTAGATGTCCTTACCACTTGGCAGCTGACTTCCCCCAGAGCAGGTGATCCAAAATAGAGTACAATGAAATCTTTAAGGACTTTTGTGACCTGGTCTTGGAAGTCACACTGTCATTTCTGTGTATCCTATCGATCAGACATGTCAGCCCTGCTCAGTGTGGGACTGCACTCTCCAAGAGTGTGCATACCAACATGTGAGAGTCACAGGGGCTGTCTTGGAGGTTGACTGGCACCATTAGGCTTTGCTCTAGGCCCAACTTAATTATTGCGGTGGGATTCAGCTCGTCAAGCTGTCTTCTATTTGTAAGACTCCCCATACTCCCCACTGTCCTCTGTCCTATGCCCTCTCGCTCTCTGCCTCCCACTTCCCTTCCCCTCAGAGATCCCTTCCTACCCACCACTAAGTCTGTGATATCTCTTTCTCCCAAATGTGTCTTCCAACCATCCCTCTCCTCTCTGGAGGGAGCTGACCCATCCTCTCCAGCCCCCCTTTCTGCCAAAGCTGCCCTCATAGAGTCCGCCTTCATAACTCTTTGCCAAAGCCTGCTGTCCCATCTGCAAAATGAAATGAGAGGAGCCAGAGACAAAGACAGATGGGCAGAGCTGGGTGGAGAGGAGCAGGCAGGTTCATAAGTGTGAAATATCGACACACCTGCCATCATCCATTCCCTGGGATAAATAGATCATCACCAAATGGGCTGCAGAAGAGCAAAAAGACAAATTACCTAGCTGTGGCAGTGTCACCTGCTCCTTATTGATGGGCTTTTATGCTCAGATCCAACTGCTCTCTGAGAACTGTATCCTGCAGCCCCTATGAGGCCCCAAACCGTAGGGTCAGGGACAAGAAAACTTTTATGTCTCAGCTGGGGCATGAGCCACAAAGCCAAGTCCTAGACTTTCTGTACTGTGCATCATATGCAGATATGAATTATGTGACTTTGACATAGCGCCACATAAAAACATTAACAAACTGCCACTGTCAATAAATTATAAATAATACAAATGCCAGGTAAAAATATTAACTCGTTAAGTACTGGAATTTCAAAATTGCCTGGGGAATGAATCCCAAACTGCGTTTATACTATTGCCACAAGGTGGCGCCACTTAAGTCAGGAAACAAACGCCCACATTTCGTCGATTTCAGAATGAATCACCCTCTTGTTGGCTTGTTTTGGACTCTAGCAACTGGTTTTTGCTTTTTGTTTTTTGTTTTGAGTTGGAGTCTCACTCTGTCGCCCAGACTGGAGTGCAGTGGCACGCTCACGGCCACCG
>NW_007062071.1:88136-89197 GCF_000164805.1 Carlito syrichta
CACTGCACTCCAGTCTGGGTGACAGAGTGAGACTCCAACTCAAAAAAAATTTAAAAAATAAAAAAATTAGCTGAGCGTGGTAGCGCATGGCTGTAGTTCCAGCCACTTGGAAAGCTGAGGCGGAAAGATCACCTGAGCCCGGCAGGTCGACGCTGGAGTGGCCGTGAGCAGCGTGTCACTGCACTCTAGCCTGGGCGATGGAGTGAGACTCCAACTCAAAAAAAAAGTCAACATCATTCCAACATTCACGAAGTAGAGATGCTAGTGCTGAAAAGCACACCCCCAGATCAATACCTTCAGAGTGGATATTGAACAATGATAAAACACCATGAAGAAGACGGAACCACCTCTGTGGCAGGTGGTGCCCATGGATAGAGAGAATGCTGCAAAGATACAAGGCAGGCTCAAAAGCAAACGTGCAGTAAGATGGTTGTGTAGATGTATGAGCTATGTTGAGTGCACTTCATCTCCAATATGTATTCTTGGAATGCAAAGTTTTGAGTCGTGAAGTTTACAGAAGGCATCCTTCTTGTAAAATAGAACTTCTCTGGACGGCACTTCCCCTGGCAGCTGCTGCTGGAGCCCACTTCTGGAAGGGGGGTGCTGTGAGTTGAATTGTGTCCCCCCAAAAAGAGATGTTGATGTCCTAATTCCTAGCACCTTGGAATATGACCTTATTTGGAAATAGGATCCTAAAGGAGGTAATGAAGTTAAAATGAGGTCATTAGAGTAGGTTCTAATCCAATGTAACTGATGTCCTTATAAAAAGGAGAAATTAGCCGGGCTCGGTTGCTCAGCCTGTAATCCCGCGCCTTTGGGAGGCTGAGGTGAGTGGATTGCCTGAGCCCATGGGTTCGAGACCCACCTGGGCAGCGAGACCTCATCTCTACAATAAATAAAAAAATCAGCCAGGCGTGGTAGCGCATGCCTGTAATTCCAGCTGCATGGAAGGCTGAGGCGGAAGGACCTCCAGAGCCCAGCAAGTCGAGGCTGCGGTGGCTGGGAGCGGCCACTGCACTCCAGTCTGGGCAACAGAGTGAGACTCCAATTCCAAAAAAAAA
>NW_007062071.1:90505-91062 GCF_000164805.1 Carlito syrichta
CCCGTGGGTTCGAGACCCGCCTGGGCAACTTGGCAAGACCTCATCTCTACAATAAATAAAAAATCAGCCAGGCGTGGTATCGCGCACCTGTAGTTCCAGCTACTTGGAAGGCTGAGGAGGCTGGATTGCTGGCGCCCAACAGGTCGAGGCTTCGGTGGTCGGGAGCGGCCACTGCACTCCAGTCTGGGCGACAGAGTGAGACGCCAACTCAAAAAAAAAAGAAAGAAAGAAAGAAAGAGAGTGTGGTGATTTTTGAAAGAACTAGAAATTGACCTTCCATATGACCCAGCAATTCCCCTATTGGGAATTTACTTGGAGAAACTCAAGTCATTCTACCAAAAATATACTTGTACAGGCATGTTTGTTGCAGCTCTATTCACAATAGCAAAAACATGGAACCAACTATGCTGCCCATTGAAGTTGGACAGGATAAAAAAAATGTGGTACATATACACAATGGAATATTATGCAGCCATAAACAACCGTAAAGAAGAACAAACAAGCCGGGCTCAGTGGCTCAGCCTGTAATTCCGTGCCTTTGGGAGGCTGAGGTGAGT
>NW_007062072.1:0-3751 GCF_000164805.1 Carlito syrichta
CTCGGGGATTGGGGCGGGAGCGCGTTCCTCCCCAGCCCGCCCCACGCCCTTCCACCACCCCCGGGGTCCGGACAGCTTCGGACGGGTGCGCCTCGGTTTCCCCCTTCTGGGAGCAAGGCGACTGGTTAGACCCTCTTGTGCGAGTCTGGGCTGTGCGCTTCTGGGTGCAGGAAAATGAATGGTCTCTCTGGAGGGGCGGTCAGCCCGCTGCCCAGGGAGGTTAGAACTGGCCCCCGGGACCCAAGGGACTCATGGCGTCCTGCCCCTGTGTCACTGCCAGCGTCACGCGGTCACATTCACACGCGGGGGTCAGCGACCTCGGGGCAGGGCCCATGCCCCACGCACCCGGCGGAAGGCACAGCGGTGGCCTGCGGAACCGGGTGTCACTCGCCAAGCCCAGCCACAGCCTGGCAGTACTACGGGACATATACACGTGGGGACCTGGCCCCACTGCTTGGGCCCCAGCGGACATATTAGGGGCTGTTCAGCCACCCGGTGTGCCCTGAATCCACAGCCCCTCCGTTTTCTCCCGGGCACGGCAGGTGACTCACACGACCCCTTGGCGGGGTTGGAATCAGATATTCAGGCCGCCGGAAAGATGGAAAGACAGCCAAGGTGTCCCTGAGCGGTGGACCACAGGGGCGGTCCCCTGTGGGTCGGGGTGCCCACTGCGGGAGAGCAAGCCTGCTGGGCTCCCTGTGGCCCCTGTGGGTGTCATTGCAGATGGAGACACTGAGGCCATGTTTGCATTCTGGCGTCACCTCCCTGGCTTCTGTGGCAATGGGGAACCGTCTCGCTCCTCCCAGCCTCAGTTTCCCCTGTTAGGAACAGGGACTTGGGGGGTTGAAGGGTGAGCACGGGGCCTGGGCGGACGAAGCCCCGGCCCCAGCCTGGCCCGGCTCACCCTGCGCGCCGGTGCTGGACTTGCCTGGAGGCGAGAGGCGGCGGCCGGGCTGTGGGGTGATTAGATCCTGGCCAGGCCTTTAGTTCCGGTGGCTGCGCAGATGAACAGCGGTTAAGTGGCGGCAAATCGCGCGGTTACCAGGCAGCCCCTCTCCCGCCCCGGCCTGCAGTGCGACCACTCCGCCCCGGGCACAGGTCACACCCGCAGCCACAGCGGGGACGCGCTCCTCCTCCTCTGGCCCCCGTCTCGGCCGTGACATCCGCCGGCCTCTCCGGCCTTCCCGAGGGACCCGTGGGCCCCGGGCGTCACTGGCTAGCCGGCCAGGGCTCAGCACTCCGAAGCTGCGGGTGCCAGGTGGGGAGACAGGACAAGGTGGAGACCCAGAGAGGGGGAGAGAGACGGAGGGAGAGAGACAGACAGAGACAGAGAGGGAGAGAGAGCGGGAGATGGAGAGACAGAGGGAGAGGGAGACAGACAGACAGGGAGATAGTGGGAGTGGGAGGGAGACAGAGGGGGAGTAGACAGAGACAGAGAGAGAGAAATAGAGAGGGAGAAGGGGAGACAGAGACAGGGAAAAAGAGGAGAGAAACAGGCAGAGACAGAGAGGGAGAGAGGGAGACAGAAAAAGACAGAGAGAAGGGAGAAAAAGGCACAGGTACAGACAGAGAAAGAAAGAGGCGGAGACGGGAGACAGAGAAGAGAGGAAGACACACAACTCAGGGAAGGAATGAGGCCAACAGAGAGAGATGGAGAGAGATGTGGAGGGGGGAGAGACACAGAGACAGAGAGACAGAGAGGGAGCGAAAGAGAAACCAAAACAGAGAGACCGAGAGAGAGACTGGGGGGGGGGACAGAGGGGGGAGAGAAAAAGGAGGGAAAGGGGCTGGAGACAGAGAAAAGGGTCAGCCCCCCTGGCTCCTGCTCCCCTGCCCCCCATGGAAATGCAGCCTTCTCCCTCCATCCCAGATCCTGGCGGGGCGGGTGGGATGGCAGGTGGCTTCTTTGTTTCCCCAAGGCACCCAAGAAATCCCAGCACAGCCCTTGGTGTCCCCGGCCCCGCTGCCTGTGCTGAATGCCTCAGTTTACCCACCTGTAAAATGTGGAGGGTGCTGGGTTCTGGGTCTGACACTCTGAGGTCCTGGACCCTTGTGTGGGGGCACCCACCTGTGAGCTGGGGGCCTCACCCCCCCACTCCAGGGGCCTCTGGTCTCCAGGCCCCAGACCCGCCTCCCGGTAGGCGCCCTCCCCGGCTCCGGCTCAAACGGTAATTACGGGACTGAACTGGGGGAGGGGCAGGCGGGCTCCTCGGCGGGGTAGGGGTGGTCGATGTATTCGAATTACCGTCTCTAATTCATCACCATCGCCGGGTCGATACAGCTTTGGCCGTCTTCAAATATTGTTCAAATTGCAACTCCGGAGGAAAAGTATTTTTTGTAACTGATCAGAAACATACACATATTTATACTAAAATATGAGATGGAGGTGGCTGTAAGGGGCCCCTTCCTCCTGGCGGCACCACGGGGAGGTTCTCTGAGGGATGACGGAGACCCATGTGGGGGAAACCGAGGCGGGGGGGAGGGGGGTGCCTTGCCCCTAGACAGGGCCAATTGTCTTCGGGACAAAAGCTCAAGTCAAAATGCCCATGGCGGTCAGGGTGCGGCAGGTGGGCGGGGGTCTGGGGAGATGGGGGTCTGGGGATGGGAGGGAAAAAGAGGGGACCCATCTTCCCCCCAGACTAGCGTGGCTCGCCCACCACATCCCCACAGGGCGCCGGGGCTCAGGCCTGTCATCCCAGTGCTTTGGGAGGCCCAGTTGAGAGGATCACTGGAGGCCAGGGGCTCGCTATGACCAACATAGCAAGACCCCGTCTCTACACAAAATAATTTGAATTATTGGGAGAACCCCAATCTAGGAGTTCCCCCCCTACTAGCCCCTCTGGACCCTCCTTCTTAAAGGTTCCTGTACCTTCTGCAAAAGCCTCACCCCCCCCCCGCTGTGAAGGGTCCACGCCCGCAGAAAAGACCCCCAGCCATGCTAGACCATAGAGGTCACCCACGTCAGGGCCTTGGAGACGCAGACCTCGCCTGGGCTCCGTCCCAGTTTCCTCATCTGAGAAATAGGCAGAAGGGGCAAGGGTGCACTAGTGGGACTCGGGGGTCTTGGGAGGACGCTGGGGTCCCACGGGGGTGTGCAGATGGGAGTGGACTTTGCCCAGGGCTGTGAGTGCTGGACCCATGTGCGGCCGTGTCAGCGCCAGTGTGACTCTGGGAGGTCACACACCAGCCCCCTCCCCAGACCCCATGGCCCCAGGTCAGGGGCCGCCCCAGGTCAGGGGCCGCCCCAGGACCAGCGGACCATCTCCCATGAGAGGGCTGGCTCTGAGCTGGGGAGGGAGCCAGCTGGGTGCCCAGAGACCTTCCCTCCTCTGCTCACCCACCAGGAACGAGAGCCAGAATGGGCTGGGCGCGGTGGCTCACGCCTATCATCCCAGCACTTTGGGAGGCAGAGGCGGGAGGATTCCCTGAGCCCAGGAGTTCGAGACCAGCCTGGGCCACTTGGCGAGACCGTGTCTCGACAATAAATCAAAATAATTTGCCGGGTGTGGTGGTGCACGCCTAGAATTCCAGCTACTCGGGAGGCTGAGGTGGAAGGATCCCCTGAGCCCAGTAGGTCAAGGCTATGTGACCGTGAACGTGCCACTGCATGGCAGTCTGTGAATCCTACACCCAAAAAAATTTTTAAAAGACCTGCCCTTTGGGAGGCTGAGGTGAGTGGATTGCCTGAGCCCGCGGGTTCAAGACCCATCTGGGCAGCGAGACCTCATCTCTACAATAAATCAAAAAATCA
>NW_007062072.1:3771-4408 GCF_000164805.1 Carlito syrichta
TGGGCGACTGAGTGAGACTCCAACTCAAAAAAAAAAAAAAGACCTGGAATGACCCAGAACCACCTTTTTAATTGGATGCAGTTAGTGTGCCCACTTTATAGACCAGTAAGCTGAGGCTGAGAGAAAGGCTTTTTCTTACCTAGTTGGGTGCAGTGGGTCATGCCCATAAATAGCCCCAGCACCTTGGGAGGCTGAGGCAGGAGGATCGCTGGAGGCCAGGAGTTCGAACCAGCCTGGGCAACACAGTGAAACCCTGTCTCTACAAAAATAATAAATAAAAATGAGCCAGGTATGGTGGCGCCTGTAGTCCCAGCTACTCGGGAGGCTGAGGTGGGAGGATTGCTTGAACCCAGGAGGTTGAGGCTGTGATCGCACCACTGCACTCTAGCCTGGGCCACAGAGCCCGACCCCGACTCTTTAAAAAACTTAAAAAATGGATGATGAGATGGACCCGGTTACCCTGGGAGATCAGCCTGGGGCCTTGGCGGGGGAGGGACAAATCACGTGTGTGTCAGTCCTTCTGGCCAGCAGAAACGGAGTGGATTGAGGCCAGGGCCCCAAGAAGAGGCTAGAAGGTCGTGGCATTTTCTGGCTCACCCAGGGGAACTCTCCATCCCTCCAAGCTCCACCCTGCGCT
>NW_007062072.1:4708-8103 GCF_000164805.1 Carlito syrichta
CCTCAGCCTCCCAAAGCGCGGGATTACAGGCTGAGCCACCGAGCCCGGCTCATCCTGCACTCTTAAAGACCCCGTCCTTAGGACGATTGGCTCTGTTCAAGGGCAAACATCCCCTCCACCCTGCATCCCTCCCTGCCTCAGTTTCCCCCTCCTGGTCTCCTGCCTCCCCGTGGGACCACCCTGGGGACCTTCCCACCCTACAGGAGGCCCATCCGCTCTCCTGAGGGTGGCACGTGTGAGTTCTCCTCCCCCAGGAGCCACCAGCACCCCCACGTTGCCAGACCCAGACCCAGCCTGGGGGTGTCTCGGCATGGTGGGGGCGGGAAGCACCGTGTGGTTTGGGGTCCTGAAGTCCCAGAACCAACCAAGACCCTCTCATCCTTCCCCCGAAACCTCTTCCCCGTTGCTGTGTTTCTTCCCTAGCAACCATCACCACTCTAGTCTGAACTGGCACCTGACATCCACCACCGCCTCTTCCTGGCTGGTGTCCCAGATCGATTCTCCCCTCGCCACCCTCTCCCCAGATCCTGGGGGAGCTAGCTGGCGCCCTGCCTTAAGGATGCTGGAGGGCACTTCTGGCCAGCGGGACCGAAAGGGACAAAAGCTGGGGGCAGGAAAGTCCAGCCAGGCTGGAAGGAGACTCAGTGACCTCTTTGTGTGTCCTGGTGGCTTCATGGGGGTCCCTGAGGTGGGTTGAATTAATTTTTTTTTTTTTTTGAGTCTCACTCTCACCCAGACCTGCTGGGCTCCAGCGATCCTTCCGCCTCAGCCTTCCAAGTAGCTGGAACTACAGGCGCGCGCTACCACGCCCGGCTAATTTTTGATTTATTGTAGAGATGAGTTCTCGCCAAGTTGCCCAGGCGGGTCTCGAACCCGCGGGCTCAGGCCATCCACTCACCTCAGCCTCCCAAGGCGCGGCATTACAGGCTGAGCCACCGAGCCCGGCTGAATTAAGCTCTTAATTAAACATGGACCCTGGTCAATACAGAGGGGGAGGGTCGGGGGCCTGGGAGACCCACTTGGGTCAGGTTCCCCTCTGACCAACAGGCGTGGAGATGGATGGGGCTGGGAGACTCACCCGCTTCCCTCTGGAGTCTCATCTTGTGTGTGTTGGGGGCGCGGGGACAGGGGGGGGTGTCCCTCAGACCTGTCGAGTCAGCCCTCAAAGCCACGGGTGCACGCGGAGAGAAACAGCGATGGAGAATGGCCCCGGGGCTGGTGAGGCTTGGGAGAGGGGTAAGTGGGCCACAGTGTAGACCCGCACAGAGAACGCCATTGTGGATGCCGCAGTCACACAAGGACCCACATGCAGGCTGATTTGGGCCCCAGTCGCCCTCTGGCCGGGCCTGGCTCACATGGGGCTGCATCTGACAGACCCTGTCCCCCCCAGAAGCAGCTGGTCCATGCGCCCCTGATGTGCCCCAACCACCCTGTAGGCATCTGAGCAGGTGCTGATGGAAGGGCGCTGAGCCCACGCGTTTCCAAGCGCCCGTCGGGGGCGGGGGGATGTCTGTGCCTCGGTTTCCCCACCATCCCGCAGTGCCCGGAAGGCCGCGGAGTCCATGGGTCCTCGGAGGGAGCGGGGATCCCTGGATCCGAAGGAACCCAGAGCACACTCACCGGCCGCAGCCTCGCTGGACCGGGAAGCGCCGCACACCTGCAGCCTCTGGGGTTGCTGGCCCGGCCTCCACCAGAGAGCGCAGCCAACAGGCACCCTTACCGGCCAAGGAAAACCCCACCACTCCCGGCGCCAGCACCCCTAGGCCCCTCCCTCCCTCCCGTCCTGCACCCAGGACCCAGAAATACCCCTTTCTCTCCCTCTATCTCCCTGCTGTGTTTTCTTTCCATCTTTTAAAAATCCCACATGAAGGCTTATGCATGTCCTCCAGCACTTTGGGAGGCCAAGGTGGGAGGGTTGCCTGAGCCCAGAAGTTCCAAGCCGGCCTGGGCAACATAGGGAGACTCTGTCTTTATAAAAAAAAATTTTTTAAATCAAAATATTAGCCGGCGTGGTGGCACCTGTAGTCCCAGCTTCTCAGGAGGTTGAGGCTGGAGGCGCGCCTGAGTCCAGGAGGTCAAGGCTGCAGTGAGCTGTGATGGTGCCACTGCACTCCAGCCTGGGCTAGAGTGAGACCCCAACTCAAAAAAACCCCATTATTATTATTGTTTTATTTTTGAGTTGGAGTCTCTCTCCCTCGCCTAGACTGGAGTGCAGTGGCCGCTCCCGGCCACCGCAGCCTCCACCTGCTGGGCTCCGGTGATCCTTCCGCCTCAGCCTTCCAAGGAGCCAAAAGTACAGGCCCGCGCTACCACACCCGGCTAATTTTTGATGTATCGTAGAGACGAGGTCTTGCCAAGTTGTCCGGGCTGGTCTCAACCCCGTGGGCTCAGGCAGTCCTCTCGCCTCGGCCTCCCAAAGTGCTGGGATGACAGGCAAAATTGACATTATAATTAAACAGTTGACACATTCACCTGGTCCCACATTTAAATGGAACATGGGGAGGTCGACCTCCCTCGATCTTCTGCAAACTGAGAACAGCTTAGGTGCAAATTCTTTTTTTTTTTTCTTTTTCTTTTTTAGACAGGGTCTCACTCTGTTGCCCAGGCTGGAGTGCAGTGGTGTGATCATAGCTCACTGTAACCTCGACTTTCTGAGCTTCAGGTGCCACCACGCCTGGCTCACTTCCTATTTTTTGTAGAGACGAGATCTTGCTATACTGCCCAGGCTGGTCTCGAGTCCCCAAAGTGCTGGGATGCCAGGCGTGACCCCCGTGCCTGGCCTGCTAATCCTCTGTACTTTCCTTTGCTTTTGTTTTTTTTGCCCTCAGGAGGGCCGCACCCTGGCTCTCAGGAGCGAGGTGAGTCCCAGCACCTCTGCCGGCTGCCGGTGGTCCTCCTCTCTGGTCATTTCGTCCTCTGGCCTCGGCCTCCCCGCCCAGCTGACATCTGGGCAGTGCCGAAGGCTTGCGGTCGCGCTGGGACTGGTGGATACCCGGGCGGCTTATGTGTGGATTAATTTCCCAATCATTGAAGCGCCGTCCCCGCCTGCTTCCAGGTTGGCCTCTTTGTCCTTATCGCTGGGTCCCTTCCTGTCATTGTTTTCACATTAGTTTCCCTCTCCAAGAGGTTTAAGAGGCAAAGCTGGGAGCGTGTGCGTATGTGTTTGCGTGAGTGTACCTGCGCGTGTTTGCGTGTTCGCGTGTGTTTGTGTGCTTGCGTGCGCGCCTGTGTTCATGTGTGTCTGTGTGCACCCGCTTGTGTGTTCCTGCGTTTGCATGTGTATACCTGTGTGTACCTGTGTGTGTTTTGAGTGTACGTCTTTGTGTGTGTGTCCGTACATGTGTGCATGTGTTTGCTGACTACCTACCCGTCTGAGGGTGTCTGAGTGGGGGTCT
>NW_007062072.1:8160-10909 GCF_000164805.1 Carlito syrichta
CCCACCCCCACCCCCGCCCCACGGCACAGCCTCCAGATGGAGCCCCCGGGAGTCGATGCAGAAACGCCCGTTTCCCGATAAGTCTTTGAAAGGTTCAGAACTAATTTGAAAATGCGGCCATTAAAATCCCATCAGGGGAGGCCGGCGGGGAGGGGGAGGAGGGTGGGAGGAGGTGGGTGTGGCCTCTCCGGAGGCTGGGTGCCGGCCAAGGTGAGCCGCGACCCAAGGTGAGAGGTGGCTGGGGAGGGTGCGGCTGGGGGGAACGGAGAGGGGAAGCGGCCAGGGCCGGGGAGGTCTGGGGTTGCCGCCAGGGACGGAGGCGGGCTGGCCGCTCTCCCTGGAGAAAACTCCAGGCTCCCCCACCCACAGGAACCCTTCTCTGGCTCCCCAGACCTCCAGTGTAGACAGACAGGGTCCAGCGTGCCCTCCGGACTTCGGAGTGACCGGCGTGTGACCCTGGGCAGGTGACCCTGGTCTGGAGAGGCCATGGGAGTGCTGGGAGTAACTCACCCAGCGGGATGATCACCTGCGTGGGGGAGCCCACAGTCCCCCGGGCCGGGCAGCGGGTGGCTGGGCAGCATGTGCCAGTGAAACAGGTCCTCATCCCAGCTGAGGGCAGCTCCGTGGGGAACCGTCTGTGGTGAAGCTGGACAGACACCCAGGGGAACCGGCAGAGGCTCGGCTGGTGGTTTGGGACAGAGAGGCGGTCCCTCCCGCCCCAGAGCCGAGTCAGGGCCATTTCTTAGTGTTTCTGGCACTGCCCAGCCTCCTTTGGTCTCCGCCAACCCCGCCTCCACCTGTCCTTGACGCTTGCTTGGTCTACAGTTCCACCCTCCGGGCTCAGGAGTCCTGGGGGAGCCCAGCCAAGCCCACGCTCCCTCCCCCAGATATCCACCCCGTCCATTTGGGAACAGTCACATCTGGCACTTTCCAAGGGTCCCGCAGCCTCCTGTCATATTTGGGCTCCTGGAGCGGAGACTGCCTCTGTCTGAATGCTCATACAGCAGGTGCTCCATAAGTGCTTAATGAACGAAGGAATGAATGAATGGGTTGCTGGCCCCGCCTTCATTCCTTCATACCTTGCTTCACAGATTCACAGGACCCCAGTCTCAGAGGGGGACCCCAGCGTCATGGGTCCTTGCATCCACCAGGAGGGCGGCGTCCACAGAGCCACAGAGCCCGGGCGGGGAGCAGAACCCAGGCGGGTGCGGGGTAGGGGGAGCTGTCCAGAGGGAGGGGGCACACCCCACACACGCGGAGGCAGCCAGCTCCGCGCGGTGACACCCGCCCACCCACACTCCTGTGGCATCTGCAGCCCACACCCACACTGCATGTGGGCTACGGCTTGTCCCACTGGGGTCCCGCCCGGCCGGGTCCCCTCACGCCGGACGGCACCGTCGCACCACCCGTCCGGCCTCGGCCACAGATTCTCCCGGTGCAGTCTGCTGTGCGTGGCACCTGCACAGCCACCCACCCACACACCTGCTCAGCCTCGCCCTCCGACCCAGAGGCCAAGGTGCACAGACTCGGAGACCCTGGCCCACAATGGTGGGGAGGCCAGGGTCAGGTGGGCAGATGCATCCATGGCCCCTGTGGGATGGGGGTGAGAGGGACGTGGCGCCCCAAGGACTCCCCAGTTACGAGCCCACCCCTGGGGGGGAGGAGCCCAGAGAGGAGGGAGGTGGGAGACAGAGGGGGCTTTGGGGAGGCAGAGGGAGGGGTGTGGGCCCCGCTCGGAGAGGTTAATGGTGGGTGTCCGTCAGTGGGTGACTGAGTCCAGCCCCTATGCTCACCCCAGCCACTCCTGAGCCGACTCAGAGGGTTAGTCCCGATGTCGGGTGCTGGGGTCCCACTGTCCTGTCCAACCCTCCACGGCAGTGGCCACCAGGGTCTCCCTCAGAAGGGTCTCTGTTTTGTTTTTGCTTTGAGTCAGGGTCTCACTCTGTCCCCCAGGCTGGAGGACAGTGGTACGACCACGGCTTGCCGCAGCCTCACCCAGCTGGGCTCAAGCAATCCTCCTGCCTCAGCCTCTCGAGTAGCTGGGGCTTCAAGCACGCACCACCACGCCTGACTTACTTCTTTTTTGTAGAGTCAAGGTCTTGCTACGTTGTCCAGGCTGGTCTTGAACTCCTGGGCTCAAGCGATCCTCCCTCCTCAGCCTCCCAGAGTGCTAATAATTACAGGCGTGAGCCACGGCGCCTGGCCTCTCTCCGTAGGGTCTTCCAGTCTGGACTGAGACCCCCGTACCCCACCACCGACACGTGGGTTAACCCAGGGGCTTGTTGGTTTTTGCACGGACTCCCTCAGTCGCTGCCGGTAGACCCACCCTGTGCTGGGCAACGGTGAGGTTTCAGGCCCCGTGGGGTTAGGGCTGGGCCAGAAGGAAGGTCAGTGGCGGGGGTGGGGGCCCGAGGAGGGAACCAGGGCTCTTGGGGGGAGACAGATGGACTTCCTGGGGGAGGGGCCGTGGCTGCTGGGCCTTGAAGGAGGTGTAGGAGGTTCTCGGAGCGGTCTGAGGCTTGAGACCACAGAGCCAGTGGGACTCAGGACCAGCTGGGAGCCCCCAGACGGCAACTCAGAGGCTGTCAGCCCCACCGCATTCACTCGGGACTTTTCTGGCTAAACCCTTCCCACAGCCACACCACAATGAAGAAGACCATGTCTGCCGGGCTCCGTGGCTCAGCCTGTCGTCCCGCGCCTTTGGGAGGCTGAGATGAGTGGATGGCCTGAGCCCGCGGGTTCGAGACCC
>NW_007062072.1:12270-12600 GCF_000164805.1 Carlito syrichta
CCCACTCGGGGACAGTCCGCTCTGGTTCCTCTTCTGTTCCTGGTGGGATGGCTGGGCAGCTTTCCCCGGTGTCACACCTTCTCTGAGTAATTAGGGAGAAAAATCCCCCCCTTGTGGAACTATAAGGATTGCATGACAGGATACGCGTGAGGCTTTTTTTATGTTTCCAAACAGGGTCTTGCTCTGTTGCCCAGGCGGGAGTGCAGTGGCGTAATCACAGCTCACTGCAGCCTCCACCTCCTGGGCTCAAGCGATCCTCCCAACTAACCCGGACTACAAGCCCACAGCCTCACGCCTGGCTGATTTTTTAATTGATTGTAGAGATGGGGT
>NW_007062073.1:0-1202 GCF_000164805.1 Carlito syrichta
AGCTGGGCATGGTGGCATATGCCTGTAGTTCCAGCTACTCGGAAGGCTGAGGTGGAAGGAACACATGAGCATAGAAGGTGGAAACTGGTGGCCAGAAGCGAGTCACTGTCTCCCAACCTGGTTGATGAAGTGAGACTCCTACACACACACAAAAAAAGAGGAATTACCTGCAAACTCAGATGTTTAAGATAATCATTGAACTTTGTTCATTATTTTGTAAGACAGGAAATGAGAAACGCTCTATAGGGCTCACTTGCTAGGGAAGCCCTGCATGGTTGAGGTGGACTGCTGTCTGGCCATGTGGCCACCGGGAGGAACCAATACCAGCATTCCAAGATGGTGATCCCTAAAGAGAACCCTAACCCTAAACCTAAACGTAAACAAACCCTAACTTACAAATTGTAAGCCTAAACATAATCCATAACCCTAACTCTAACCCTCACACTATCCTAACCCTAACACTAACACATAACCCTACCCCTAACCCTAACACTACACAATCCTAAACTATAACAACTGACACTAACCCTAATCCCTAACCTTAACTCTAACCCTAACCCTAACACTAACCACTAACTCTAACCCTAACACTAACCTCTAACTCTAGACATAACCCTAACCCATAACCCTAACTCTAGACATAAACCTAATCCTAACACTAACCCTTAATCCTAACCATAACCATAAACCCTAATCCTAACCTGTAACCCTAACCCTAACCCTAACCCCTGACCCTAACCCCTAACTCTAACTTTGGTCCCAGAAGGCTGCTGTGCCTGGTGTTTCCGTGGCAGTCTCTGGGTCGTCGATTTCTTACAGAGTTTCTCGGGTGAGCATCCCAAGAAAGCCAGGTGGCATCTGCATGGCCTTTTCTGATTCCATCTTGGAAAGAGGTTTCTGCTGTCCTCTCTTGGGGGAAGCGGTCTCAAGCCTGCCGAGATTCCAGGGGAGGGGACTTAGATCCCTGCCAGATGGGGTAGCGGCAAGTCACGTGGAGGAAGGGAATATGGGATGGGCGAGGTCTTCATGGCCAGATTTGGAAAACACAATCCTGCACACCTTCCCAATGGGTTCTGCAGCGGGTTTGGACAGATGCTAGTCATGGCGGCCTGTTCCTGCTGGCTTTGCCCCTGTCCCCAGCTGGATGCATGGCCAGGTTCTTCCCAGATTTCCATTGAATCGAAGGATGGCTTGCCATTTTC
>NW_007062074.1:0-2395 GCF_000164805.1 Carlito syrichta
AGGCGGGTCTTGAACCCGCGGGCTCAGGCAATCCACTCACCTCAGCCTCCCAAAGGCGCGGGATTACAGGCTGAGCCACCGAGCCCGGCTGAAAAAGCTCTTATTGAAGGCGTCTGAGACTGCTGTGCATATGAATTTGGTCAAGCATCATTCCCGGGATATCGCGCTGAGCTTGGGGTGGGCAAAGGTTTCCCAAACAAGACAGAAAAGCCCCAACCACGAGGGAAGACATCCACGTGCCACTCTGGGTGGATTCTGGTGGATTGCTGAGTCTCTGTGACCACAGTGGATTTCTGGCAGGCAGTGACCTCACATGGCCACCCCAGAGCCCGCCATGACGGCCGAGACCCAGCCAGCTCGGGCCCACCCCCCCCGGGGCAGTACCTCGAACTCACTGGAAGGCACAGGGACCTACCAGAAAGTCCCCCTGTGAATGCCCTAAGCCAGCGAGCACGCTGGGCCTTCCCCTGAAGGAACAAGGGCAAGGTGGTTTGTGAAAGGCAGATGGCAGGGTGGCTCTCTGCCCCGCTCAAACTCAGACTCGAAGGAGGCCGACCCACCAGCAACTCTCCAACTGGAGAGAAATTTCTCGAACATGCCATAAACAAAGACCAAAAAACACCAAATAACTTATGAGTTTCCATTGCCCAATCCATCCATAATGATGATGATAAAATAACGGAGAAGCCAGGCATAGGGGTGCGTGTCTGCATTCCCGGCTACTTGGGAGGCTGAGGCGGGAGGATCGCTTGAGGCCAAGAGTTCAAAATCAGCCCGGTAACATAGCAAGACCCCATCTCTACAAAACACACACACACACAATTTTTTTTAAATAAAATAAGATAATGAGGACATTCTTGAGCTTTGTCAACAGAAGAAGCTCCATTCCGGAAGCAAAAACAAAACATCCCCTCCCACTGTGGAAGCTTTTCTGTCCTCTTAATAAATCCTGCTTTCTAAAAAAACCCAACAAATAAACAAAAAAAAAGGCACAAAAAGAGGACGAGGGGGGAACTCCCAAGAGTTCTCATGGGGGGGCGTGGGGACCCAGGAGGCTCAAGCATGTCCTTCACTGACCTTCAGGGGTGGTTTTCTACATGGCAGCAGAGCCCTGGATGCAAATCCTGGCTCCTCTGCGCTGAAGCCCCAGGCCCCAGCCTCCTTCGCCCCCAGCCTTCGGCCCCAGCCCCCCTCACCCCCTGGCCACACTCAGGCCCGCCCGTGAGATGCCCCTTCCCCAGGGTGGGGCCGAGGGTGGGACGGGGGTGGCAGGTTCTGGGTCCGCAGCAGTGAGGGCAGGTGGGTGGCCTGGCATCTCCTGGTTGTGCAGAGAAGCAGTCTTCTGAGGAACCCGGAGAAGGAAGCCCCATGTGCCGGCCAGCAGGACTGCGCCCTGGGAGTGGGGGCTGCCAGCCCGGCCCCTGCAGCCTTTCCCCTCACTGTCTGCAGGGTGGGATCTGCCCCCTGCAAGTAAAACCCAGCAGCGACACACAGCCAAGCCCAGAGAAGACGCATGGCCCACGGGATCACATGCTGCACGGGGTGACCAAGGCAGGAGCTGAACACAGTCAGTCCAGGATCCGGACACTCACTTCCGTTGAGAAGGTGCCAGGACAGATGCTCCTGGGGGACTTGGCACTGGACTGGCTTTTTATTTATTTATTTATTTTTGAGTTGGAGTCTCACTCGGTTGCCCAGACTGGAGGGCAGTGGCCGCTCCCGGCCCCTGCAGTCTCGACTGCTGGGCTCCGGCAATCCTTCCGCCTCAGCCTTCCGAGTAGCCGGAATTATAGGCGCGCGCTACCATGACTGGCTGATTTTTTTATTTTATTGTAGAGATGAGGTCTCGCCTGCCCAGACGGGTCTCGAACCCGCGGGCTCAGGCAGTCCACTCACCTCAGCCTCCCAAAGGCTCAGGATTACAGGTTGAGCCCCCAAGCCCGGCTGGACCAGTTTTTTATAAAGTAACTTGGCAGCCGAGCCCAGGAGTTCGAGACCAGCCCGGGCAACTTGGTGAGACCTCTCTACAATAAATCAACAATTAGCCAGGCATGGTAGCGTGAGCCTGTAGTTCTGGCTCCTCGGAAGGCTGAGGCAGAAGGATCGCTGGAGTCCAGCAGGTCGTCGCTGGAGTGGCTGTGAGTGTGCCACTGCACTCCAGCCTGGGAGACAGAGTGAGACTCTGACTCAAAAAATTAAAATAAAAATTTTAAAAATAAAGTAACTTGGCAGTAAGTGCCAAGAGCCTTCAGAGGGTGGGGTGAAGCTGAACTCCGCCCGGCCAATCTACTCTTTAGAAGCCATATTAAGAAAAAATTCCAGCCGGGTTCGGTGACTCAGCCTGTAATCCCACGCCTTGGGAGGCTGAGGCGAGTGGATTGCCTGAGCCTGCGGG
>NW_007062074.1:2631-7244 GCF_000164805.1 Carlito syrichta
AAAAAAAAAAAAAAAAAAAAATTTCTTGTTTTTCACAAAAGTGTGAAAACAGTCTGTCCCGTGTGCTGTTATTCGAGATGGGGACCTAGGTGGCACACATGTCCACCAGTAAGAGATTGGTTAAGTTACGGCGGGCTGATTTGTGAAACTGTGCACAGTCGCTTAAAATTAGCTGTGAGCTGCTTTGGGAAACGAAAAGCATCTTGCCGCTTCGCGTTTAAAACCCGACGAAAGACAGTCAAACCAAGCGCGAGGCAGACACGTCGGAGGGAAAGTGAGGAAGACGCCCGGAGGATGTGAGGCCGACCTCGGCTGCGGGTGTGTTGGGGCTTCCTCCTGCCAGGGTCTTCTCCCGTTCTGGGTTCATCTAGGTGCGTTAGAGGCATAACAGGCTCAGAACAGAGGCGCCATGTGGTGCCGAGGGACCCTGGCCGGGCCCCGGGCCGACCCCACGCCCCTCACCCGCTTCTGACTTGCCCCCATGACAAGCTTTGCCGGGCTCAGTCCCGCCTCTGAGGCTGGGCCACGAGCTGGAGGCTGTCTGTGCGGAGGCTCTGCGGGCCAGGAGGTCGCAGTGGGGGAGTCTCAGCGTCCCCGTGGGTGCCTCCTGGCGGGCAGGGGCGAGTCCACCGGTCAGTGCTGTGGACGGCCCAGGGCCTGCCACCCCTGCCCCGTGGCCCTCACGGGCCGCCTCAAGTCCACGGCCACCAGGGGGCACTGCGGGCTTCTGAGTCCAGTGCCTGGTCGCCCCGGCAAACCCCGCAGAGGCTGGGGTTTGTTCTGTAATCCACGGCCCTGCGGGGTTTGCTGGAAGGTGACCGTGGGAGGGATGGCGGGAGTCCTCGCAGACCTAGACCACGCTGGGACTTAGGCCACGCCGGGTCGCCCCTTCCTGGGCACCGCAGACCCCCGTTCCCACAGCCCAGCAGGCACCACGCAGAAACGCGGGTTCCCAGGCCCTGCCCCGTGTGGGGTCAGGGCACTGACCCACCAGGTTTCTAAGGGCACGGCCTTGACCTTTGACCCAGGGCCCAGAGCGCTGCAGGTATTAGTCCTGGTGCCGCCAAGGAGGTCACGTGGCGTTTCCCAGGTTCCTGAGTGAGTGCCTGTGTGCCCATGCGCTGTGTTGGGCTGTGTCAGGTGGTGTGTGTGCACGTGCATGTGAGTGTGTGCATGTGTGTCTGTGCAGTGTGTCGGGCTGTGTCGGTGATGTGTTCACACGCATGGGCATGTCCATGCGTCATGTCAGGCTGTCGGGGTGATGTGCGTGCTTGTGTTTGGGCTGGTCGGGGCGGCTCTCGTGTCCCTGTGTGCCCCCGTGTGTGTGTGCGTGTGCACCACAGCTGTCTCCTGAAAATGAGCACCCGGGACCCACCTCATGGGCTGCCGGGACGGTGCACAGTGCTCGGTGCAGGTGGCCCAGCGGTGCTGGTCACACTGCAGAGCAGACGGAGGGGTGGCCCGTCACGTGCTGCCCTAGTGTTCTTGCCTCAGGGCTGCCAGGCATCCCTGCCGCCGGCCTCTCTGAGGAGGGAGAAGCTTCCTGGCCCCGGCAGGGCCCCAGAGCCTCCCCACGGTCCCAGACACGCCCTTGCCTGCTCCTGGCGCCTTGCGGGTTTGCACTGCCCCTCGGGGATGCCAAACCCACCCTCCTCCTGCCCCACCTCTGGAAAGGCCACAGCACCAGGGACACGCGTTCAGGTCCCCAGCAGCTCAACAGAGGGCCCAGGAAGGCGGAGCCACGGAGGCGGAAACTGCAGGCCAGCGGCAAGTCAGGGTCCACACTGGACCCCTCCCACGGCCACTGTCAGCCAGGACGGCAAAGGGGCCGCTGACACTCGTGCCACAGGAGACCACGGGAGAGGCCACCAGAGCCGTGGCGGGGCCTGGGTGGTGGATCCCAAAGCTCGGAGAGCCTCACGGTCAGGCTGTGTCTCCGTTCACCATGTAGAGCGTTTGCATGTCTGCGTGAGCCTGGGAGAAGGTGCGGACGTGACCGCCAATGCCCGTGACAGTGGACTGGGACCTGCCACACATGCTCCATGCTCAGAGGACACGACTACGGAGAACACAAACCAAGAGGACACTCCTGCCCTCCTCAGAGGCAGGGCAGGGCTGGCAAGATGCAGGACGATGCTGGGGCCCTGGGGACGTGTCTTCACCCTCGTCCTCAGAGACGTCTGGCCATTCTGGAGGCGCCGAGGAGAGTCTGTGCCGTGCTTAGAAGACCCGCGGAAATGCTGGGCCGACAGCCGGCAGCCTGGGGCCCAGCAAAACCAGGGCTGGTTTATGCCAGGGAACCTGGTAGGGATAAGGGCTGGTTCACACCTGGGGTCAGGAGTGATTAGGGCTGGCTCACACCTGCGGCCCAGGAGGGAGTAGGGCTGGTTCACACCTGTTGCCTGGGAGCGACTGGGGCTGGTTCACACCAGGGAGCCTGGGGGGCAGTAGGGCTGGTTCACACCTGGTGCTCAGGAGTGATTAGGGCTGGCTCATACCTGGGGCCGGGAGGGATTGGGGTGTGTTGACACCAGGGAGTCCAGAGATGGGGCAAAGGCCCCTGCAGGGACTGCAGCTGCCCCAGATCCTGGCAGTCCCTGAAAGTGCCCTGAGGACTGGAGGCTCCTCAAATTGCATAAAGTCTGTTCTGGAGAACAAAAACATTCCCGGAAGCTTCCAGTTGCTTCTGCGAACAAGTTGCAAAGTGCAGTGGCTGGTGCGTAGTCAAAAGCGGCCAGACTCACACCAGACAGCGTGAGCAAAACCAGCAGAAACCGAGCAGACAGGGCCTTTCTTCCTTCACGTCCAAGGCCAGAAATGTGAAGACGGAGAATCGGGCAGAAAACCGGAGTCTAGGCAAATGGACCGGATGAATATTCTAGAAATGAAAATATGATTCAATTCGTAACCAAATGAGCGGACATCACAGCGCAGAAAGTAATAGTGGGCAGGCATGATGGCTCCTGCCTGTAATCCCAACGCTTCGGGAGGCCGAGGTGGAAGGATTGCTGGAGGCCAAGAGTTCGAGACCCGTCGGGCAACATAGCAAGATCTTGTCTCTGAAATAAATCTAAAAATTTGCCAGGTGTGGTGGCGTGCTCCTGTAGTCCAAGCTAGTCGGGAGGCTGAAGCAGAGAGATCGCTTGAGCCCAAGATATAAAGGCTGCAGTGAGCTGGGAATATGCCACTGCACTGCAGCCTGGGGGACAGAGCGAGATCCCATCGGAAGGAAGGAAGGATGGACAGGAGGGAAAAAGAGAGAAGTCGTGTCTTGGCCAAAAGGAATGCTCAAATGAAGTCCAGACATTGAGGATCGAAGGATCAGAAAGTGACACAAGAGAAAACCAGGGCACTGTCACGTTGCGGTTTGCACCGCCCCTCGGGGAAACAAAACCCACCCTCCTCCCGTCCTGCCTCGGAAAAGGCCACCGTGCCAGGAACCTGTGCGGAGGCCCCCAGCAGCTCAGACGGGGTCCCAGGGGCTGGGGCTCACAGCTGAGGAGTGGACGGGAGGCCCGCGGACGGGCCGGCGACCCTTGAAGAGACGCCCGGGGACCTGAAGAGCCGCCAGGCCCCATCAGTCATCGGTCCCATCAGACCCCACTCCTTTCCGCCAGGCCCCGTCAGGCCCGCCAGATCCCATCCGTCCTAAGGAGATCTCATCAGACTCCTTCAGTTCCCCATCAGACCCCATCGACCCCCTCAGCAGCATTTCCGTCGCTCCTCACCAGCCCTCAGACCCCGTGGTTTTCCGCCTGGTCCCACCAGGACCGTCAGACCCCACAGTCCGCGTCAGACCCCAGCAGACCCCAGCAGAACTCCTCAGTCCCCGTCAGACCCTTGCAAGAGGAAGAAGGGAGGGGAGATGGGGAACATGGCAAGCTTTCCGCCAAGCGTGTGCCTGCCCTGGCCCGGTCCGTGTGGTCTCCTCCCTGGTTCCTCCCGGCTGTCCCGAGGGCACGTCGGTCAGGGGAACAAGCGGAAGTGGGAAGCCCTCCCCGCTCCAGCCAGACTCACAACGAGCCACTTCACTTCTCGCCAGTCTTCCGGAACCCTCCCGGCAACCATGGCCTGCTCCCTGGCCCTCACCCTCGCGCCATCTTGTTCAAAAACCTCCACAGTCGTCATACAATGCCGTGCCACATCACCATGGTTCTTTTTTTCTGACTTGGAGTCTCACTCCGTCGCCCAGACTGGAGCGCAGCGGCCGCTCCCGGCCCCCGCAGCCTCGACCCGCTGGGCTCCGGCGATCCTGCCGCCTCAGTCTTCCGAGTAGCTGGAACTACAGGCGCGCGCGACCACGCCCGGCTGGTTTTTGACTTATTGTAGAGACGAGGTCTCGCCAAGTTGCCCAGGCGGGTGTCGAACCCGCAGGCTCCGGCCATCCACTCGCCTCGGCCTCCCAAAGTGCTGGGATGACAGGCTGAGCCTCCGAGCCCGGCCCCAGGGTTTTTCGTGAAGACGCTCGATGACTTCGTCTCACTCTTGACTGAAACGACAGCTGGGGGTGCCACGCTGCCCGCCCTCTTGAGCCGGGGCGAGTGCTCCCTGCGGGGCCCAGAGCCTCACGAGACGCCTGGCGTTCGGAAGCCGTGTTGATCAGCAAAGCAGGC
>NW_007062074.1:7581-8743 GCF_000164805.1 Carlito syrichta
CGCGGGGGGGGCCCAGGGGGGGCTGGGCCCAGGCTGCCGCCCCCCCTCCGCCGGCACTGCTGGGCACGGCCTCCTGGGCACGACCGGGCCTCACACCTCCGCACAGTCTGGCCCGGTTCTAAGCCCCTGCCTGGAAAACACAAAACGGACGCAGCCTCACCAGGGTGTCGGGGCTGTGAGTGCCCGAGAGTCGGGCCACAGGAGGTCCTAGCGTCCAGAGCGGTCAAACCAGACCACCAACACACGTGTGTTTCAAGAAGACCACGGACAGGGGAGGGAGGCCGCCGGGCGAGAGGCATGCTGGCTGAGGCTGAACGGAGGCCGGACCTGGAGGAAGCCGGAGACGGGAGCACGCCGGAGCACGAGCGCTGGCTCCCTCGGGCCTGTGAGGACCACGGGGCAGCTGATCACCTACGAGACAGACAGGGTCCACGCCGCCTCGCCCAGGTCCACAGGGATCGGTGCATTGCGCCTGAGTGGAGGGGAGGGGGGTTCTGAGCTGTTTTCCAGAACACAAGAGGAAGGGGCTCCTCCTCCTTCCATGTTTCTCAGGATTCAGGGCTCGGGTGAGGTCCAGAAATGTCCGCTTTCACTACAAATAACTATCACACGTGTGCACACCTGTGGATTTCAAGGGAGGGCTTCGCACTACACCCTTCCCAACATGTCCTCTTAATCTGTAATGGCTTCACCCCTTACTGTCTCCTGTCCGCTGTTGAAAACAGGGTCCCACCCTGGCTACACTGTGGGGTCCCGCAAACCACCTAGAAATGCAGAGTTCCAGGCCCTGCCCAGCAACCTGGGGACCCACAGTTTCACCATGGCTCACACCTATCATCCCAGCACTTTGGGAGGCTGAGACGGGAGGACTGCTTGAGCCCAGGAGTTCAAGGCCAGCCCAAGCAACATAGCGAGACCTTGTCTCTACAGAAAATAAAAAAATTAGCTGGGAGTGGTGGTGCACACCTGAAGTCCCAGCTACTCGGGAGGCTGAGGCAGGAGGATCACCTGAGCCCAGGAGGTCGAGGCTGCGGTGAGCTGTGATCGTGCCACTGCACTCCAGCCTGGGCGATGGAGTGTGACCTTGACCCCACCTCCAAAAAAATGCTAGCCGGGCTCAGTGGCTCAGCCTGTAATCCCACGCCTTTGGGAGGCTGAGGTG
>NW_007062074.1:8965-12721 GCF_000164805.1 Carlito syrichta
CAAGAAGGCAGAGCGCGGGGCCTCAGGCTCGAGCCGGGAGCCCAGGGCCCCACGGAGGTCCATCCCTGCGAGGGGGCTCGGCCGTCATCTCCGTGCCCTTCGTGGCAAACTCCCTCGCTCCTCTCGGGTCTCGGCCGCCACGGCTGACCTCGAATGTCCCTCCCGCGTTGGGGGAGCTGCCGGAACAACGCTGGCCTTGAATCGCTGCCGGCACCCCGGGGCCGCAGAAGCCGTGAGTGGGGCTGAACTGGAGGGAGGGGCTGGTGCTGAGTGATGCCCGCTGCCGCTGTGGCCCCCGAGGCCCTGGGATGGGAGCGGCCTGGGCAGCCGAGCCGGGTCCCCGGGGGTCACTCTGCCTCTTGACCGCACATGGGCTGGCCTGAGCGTCAGCGCCGCAGGCCTCTCCGGGGCCACGAGGCGTCCCGGGAAGGCCCGGGCCGGTGCATTTGTTCCTGGAAACACGTCTGGTGTCCTGGCTTCGGCAAGACCAACCATGCGATGACCACGCTGGCAGCTGTGCAGAGAGCGGGTGGCGTGAACACGGGGGGTGCCTGTGGGGCACTTGTCACCGGGGAGCGAGCGGGGACGCCCCCAGGACACGGCAGTCCCAAGCAGACCCCGGCCAGACCCCGGCCGGGCTGGGCTGGGTGGGGGTGGCCCTGTGGCCCTTCCAGCTGCCTCCCGGCTGTCCGCCACCTCCATGCCCGGAACGTCTCCATCTCTCCTTTCCCAGACAGTGGAAGATCGCACTCTGGGGACACGGGGCCCAGAGTCCACCAGGCGGAGGGGCCACCATCACTCTTGGGCTCAAGGCCCACTGGGGCCTCCAGGGAGGAGGTGAGGCTGGACTGGACACCATCTGCTTGGGCGGAGACTGGGGAACGGGGCCTCCAGGGTCCCGGGCCCGGAGGTCCCAGTGGCGGGAGGGGCCTGGTCACGGCGGCGGAGGGCGGGGGCGCTCTGGGCACTCCGGGGCGTGGCGGGCGGTGCCGCTCTGCGGCTCCCAGGAGAGTGAGGGGTGCGAGCGATGGGGCTCCCACTCCTCCCGGAACCGGAGAAGGAAGCAAGAGCTGTGTGCCGGGGGAGCAGCCAGACCAGAGTTCGGAGGGAGGAAGGAGCAGGACAAGACCCAGCCGGCCTGTGCTCAGCTCCGGGCCGTGGGGCGCTGGAGACGGCCGCACAGGCCGGGAAGACCCCGCACGCGGGTATAAGGAGAGCCTCCCCATCCGTGGGATTCGGTCTGAACGTCCAGGGAGGTCAGCGCACAGACGAGGGGCTGCAACCCTCTGAACAGAAGGACGCTGTGTCCAAAAGCAGAGTGCTGGCCAGGCGTGGTGGTGCACACCTGTCATTGCAGCACTGTGGGAGGTTGATGCTAGAGGATTGCCTGAGGTCAGGGGTTCGAGACCAACCTGGACAACTTGATAAAAAAACTAGCTGGGTATGGTGGTGCGCTCCTGTAGTTCCAGCTAATTGGGAGGCTAAGGCAGGAAGATCGCCTGAGCCCAGCAAGTTGAGGCTGTGGTGAGCTGCAATCCTGCCACGGCACTCCTGCACAAGTGATAGAGACTCCAACTCAAAAATAAAAAAAATAAAAAGGAAACACTGCTGAACTGCATGGAAAGTGAAAGGAGAGATCAAGAGCGGGAAATGCATTTTTTTACTCTTTTTCCTAAACCTTAATACAATGAGAAAGTAGACGCTATGCTTTTGGAGAAATGCACACTTTAGGTAAAATTAACTTTACCCAATTGGTCTTTTCAGAAACAGATTTCCTGGTGCCAGGTATCAGAGGTCTCTCACAGCGGCAATCAAGCTTGCCTAGAGTAAAGGGCATTTACAGGGTCTACAAGGACTGTAAAAGTCATGAAACTTGTAATTACCAAAGTTATGACCGCCCAGAGGGAGAGCAGGTGGGGATTCAATCTTCCAGTAAATTGGGCGCTATCTGCAGGGAAGCCAAGGATCCCCTGAAGTGACGCACTGGGAATGCACAGGACATAAGGGGAGGTGCACCCTCCACTAGCTCGAAGGAATGTCGTTTGGGAAGGTGCAGGAGAAGTAGAATCCTTGCCACGCCCTTCTCTAGGGCTGTGATCATGTGGGCGGACATCAGTGGGTCTCTGTGTCACAGGTTCTCCAAGACATCCACAGGTGGTCGACAAGGAAGTCACAGCAGTCACGCCCACCTGATCGCGACACCTCCGAGGAAAGGGACTTTGGGGGAAAAGTTCTCCAAGCCAGGACTTTGGGGGGCTACGGCACCACACTCACCCGGAGTGTAGGCCCACTCCCTGTCGGTGGGGACAAACTTTTCTTAGTTAAGTCTTATGTTCTCTCACCTCTCTGGATGTTGCAGTTCTTGGCATTTACTCGGATCTCTGGGTCGCCAGCACGCACCTCCGGCTTGCCGGCCCCGGCAGTGCTGCGCCACCCCTCACCTCTCTCCCTCCACGCATCCGCCATCACCCTATCCGGACCCCAACAGAACGCTTGAAGAGTTTTTCCCCCGAACCCGCAGAGTAGGAACACACAGGGCCGGCCTCCAGGGCCCCGCTCCGTGGAGCAGTCATCTCCTCGTGCTCCAGGCCGTGGAGGGGGCAAAGTGGGCAGGCGGGCGTCCCCGCCCCAGGGATGGGCCGCGTTCCGTACACAGCTTTCCGGGATTCTGCTTGGCACACGGGCAGAACATTCCTGAGCCGCTGTCGCGGAGTTCCCAAGTGAGTTCAGGCCGTGGACTCGCCCTGGAATGCGGATAAAGTTGCTCCCACCACGCCTCGCGGGGTGGGGGTGAGCTTGTCCCAGGAAGGTGCCTTTGGCGTCCCAGAGGGACTGGCCACCCTCGGAGCCAGCCCTGCATGCAGGACCTTGTCCCCTGGCGCTGCGAGAAGGCGCCTCTCGGTTCGCCTGAGGGGCCTGCTGTTCTGAACCCCCAGGGACGGGGATGGGCCAAGGCGCCCCCTTCCTGCCACTCTGCCAAAGCAAATTCAAGACACGCAGTTCTGACAAATGTCCAAGGCCTCCCAGAGCGCGTGGACGTGGGGCTCTCAGACCCAAGTATGGAGACCTCAGGACCGGCCAGGGGATGGAGGACAGGAAGAAACTGGCCAGAACCAGAGCCGCCCCGGGGCCCTCGGGACAGGGCAGAGGCTGAAGCCGCCACAGCAGCTGCTTCTGGAAGCCCTTCCCCGCGGCAGAGGCTGGTGAAGGCTCCGGCCTCCTGGGGCCAGAGTCCAGCTCCTGGGCTCATGCTTCCCGCAGGGTGGCCCACCACCTGTGGGGCTGCGAAGAGGCCCTGACTCCGCACGACACTCCCAGGCGCCCCGAACCATCCAGATGCCAACCCCAGGGCGGCCCTGCGGACCCCTCTGCCATCCCTCGGCGACCGTGAATTCGGCCAGTGAATTGGGCCAGCCCGGTCCAGGGCCCATCGGTCCCTCCACGCCTGGGGGCGGGACGAGGGGACACCCCACACCCTTGCCAGGCCAGCTGCAAAAATAAAATAAAAACAGGAGTTGGTGTCAGAAGCCTGGCCTGGGGCAACCCTTTTGGGTCTCCTCCCACTGTGGGAGCTTTTCTGTGCTCTCGATAAATCTTGCTTTCTCACTTAAAAAACAAAAAGCCTCAGCCGGGCTCGGTGGCTCAGCCTGCCATCCCGCGCCTTTGGGAGGCTGAGGTGAGTGGATGGCCGAGCCCGCGGGTTCGAGACCCGCCCGGGCGGCGAGACCTCATCTCTACAGCAGACCAAAATTATCA
>NW_007062074.1:14143-14765 GCF_000164805.1 Carlito syrichta
TTCCGGAGAGAGCTGCCAGGGGCTGTGCTGTGTGACCCAGGCGATAGGGGCTGGGGTGTGGGCTGGTGGCGGGAGGTGAAGCCAGGGGCCCTGCTTTGGGGCCAGAGGGAGGGAGGTGCCTGGCGGGCGGAAGGGGCAGCTCTCCCAGGCTTGGTAAGTGAGACCGTGATGAGATCGACTCTAGGGTGGTGCAGTGGCGCACACCTGAAACCCCCACACTTTGGGAGGCCAGCCCTGAGGGTTGCTGGAGACCAGCCCGGGCAACACAGCGACATCCGTCTCTGCAAAAAATTAGAGCAGAAGCCTGGCGTGGTGGCTCCCGACGGTAGTCCCTGCTACTCGGGAGGCTGAGACTGGAGAACGGCTTGAGCCCGGGGGTGAAGGCTTGCAGTGGGCCGTGACTGTGCCCTTGCGCTCCAGCCTGGGCGGCAGAGCGAGACTCTGACTCAGAAATATGTAAATCAGAGGACCAGTGTTTGCTTTTGAAGAGGTTGGTGAACTGGGCCACGGTGCTCGGAGATGCTTGAGGACCCCGAGAGGGCGTCCTGGGTGGGCGGCTGCACGTGGAGCTTCCGCCAGGGTGAGGGGGTGCGCCAGCCCCCCGCTGCCCCGCCAGGGCCCC
>NW_007062075.1:0-1183 GCF_000164805.1 Carlito syrichta
AAAAAAACTGAATAAACCAAGTACCGTATGTTCTCACTCATAAGTGGGCACTAAACATTAGGCACATTTGGACACAGGGACAGAAACAACAGATACTGGGCACTGATGAAAAAGGGGAGGGTAAGTGTTACAAAATCACCCATCGGGTACTATGGTCATTACTGCAAGGGCAAGGAGGGAGTTTGTCAGAAGCCCAAACCTTGCCTTCACTCTATTTATTTATATAACAAATTCTCAAATGTATCTCATGATTCTAAAACAAAATATAAATGAAAAAAAGAAAAAAAGAGAAAGAAGGAAAGAAAGAAAGAAGGATAGAAAGAAGGAAGGAAGGAAGAAAGAAAAGGAAAAACTGAAGCACTAAAAGTTGAAACAAGGCCACCAGGTGTGGTGATATGTGCCTGTAGTCCCAGCTACTCGGGAGGGTTGCTTGAGCCTGGGAGGTCAAGGCGGCAATGTGAGTTGTGAGTTGTGATCGCACCACTGCACCCCAGCCTGGGTGATAGAGTGAGACCTTCCTCTGACCACCCACGAGGAGCACACCTTGTTTCCAGAATCCTCTGCTCCTGCCAAGGGAGGCAATCCAGGCACATCCCATCACCCATTGGGGACAACTGCCCTAAAACCTCTACAGCTGCAACATGCAGGTGTCGCAAAGTCATCTTTAAGGGTGAGAACCATGCTTCATTTTCATATGAAACTCTTTAGGAGAGTAAGGACATAGTCTAGACTGCCACTTACACTGATACTGTGTGTGAAAGAAAGTTCATAGAACTATTCAAAGAAAGCTACCTTCTGCCAGTAGCTTTCCAGTATCTGTAAAGAACTTCTGTGACTTCATGGCACCTCCATTCTTCACTGTGTCTGTGGGAAAAGGAACCCCTCTTTGGCCATAGAGGGTGAGTTCTTCCTTGCATTGTCCACCCAGCAAACTCACTCATCCTTCAGAACACCCCTTCTTCTGAGAAGACTCCATCCCCCAACAAAACCCTGAGTAAGTCACTCACTCGTCCAGCTTTGTAGCTTTCAACACCATCTAAATGATGCCGATTTCCGAACTTAAACTGCAAGCTAGCCCTGTCTCCTGCACTCCACGTGAAACGAGATAGTTCTGTTTGGATGAATAGTGTATATTTTAAGTGTAACATGTCCAACACTGAATGCCTGATCTTTGTCCCAAAAA